>NW_026068037.1:4311981-4421981 GCF_014885135.2 Alexandromys fortis | reverse complement strand
AGGAGATCTGAAGGTCTGATATAAAACTTTTAAACGACATACTTAGTGCCTAGAAATGAACACTGGGCAGAGAAGCAAGAGACACAGGAAAGATAGCAGAGAAGCATGGATGTAATGGAGTGTGTCAGAGCCAGGCATTCAGAAACACGTGACAAATCCAGAACCAGAGCATCAGATGTAGACGAGCATGGGATGCCTATTTTAGAAGGATGCTATCTATAGTTTCCATTTTCCTGCCATTTAAGAGCTGAAATTAGTCTCCACTCTAAAATGGAGAAGATGAGAGCAGCTCACTTCACAGGCTGATTTGAGGTTCAGTGACATAGTTCATGCAAAGGGCCCAGAGGAATGCACATGGTAACATATACAGATGACAATAGGTTGCTGTTTTAAAGAGGTGGAAAACTTAAAGTATCAACCCAGTGTTTTGATAAGAAACAAATGACATATACATATGCCTTACTCTTGCGAGTCAAGGGCTTGTCAGTCACATTTACAAAAAAAATGAACAAAATGTAAAAAAAAATATGTTACCAGTTTTTTTTCTGCTCCTCAACACCCTATGCTAAAAGTTGTGTGTTGTAATATTTTCATGTGTGCATTCATGATGAGCTCATGCTCTGATTATATAAGACAATTATAAACTATTTTGTTTAATCCTATACCATATAAATTTAATGTATTGAAATTGTAAGATCAAAGGGTTACAGACCTTGATGTAAATATTAAAATCATGATGATTAAGAAGGTTGAAATAAAACACAACCAAAGGTTGGTACGTGCTGGAAAGAACAATGAGGTGTTGGATCTGGACTTGTCAGAATTGAACTCATATTGTCTGGTATGCTGTTCTATGTTCTCTCTTTTTTGTCAGTCAAGATTTTGACATCCACAGTCACCTGATGGCCTCTAATCTCTTTCACAGAGATGGTGACCCTTGACAATTTTTTCTGGTATCAATTTCCTCTTCTCCCTGCATATAGAAATGTCTGTCTCATTATGTCATTTCTCCACTACTTACTTTTATCACACCAGGTCATATGACTTGTGGACCTTCTGTTCTTTCTGTGTATGGAAAGTTTCATGAGGTCTCTCTCTCTCCTTCCCTTGGGAGGCCTAGCTATTTTTCTGAAGGTAGAAAGTGATGTGTTAATGTTCCATGTTGGCAGTCATGGTTATTAGAAGAGCTTTTTAGAACCACAGATTGAACTCCAACATCTTTTTGAGGCTTCATTTCCCACAAATAGAACTTGGGTTATTCTTTTACTGACTTTGCAAAAGATTTTATATAGGTCAGACCTACACTGCAGGACTGTATTTTTCTTATGAAAATCTATTTCTTCATGTAAATTCTTTTGGGGGGTAGGTTTCTAGATAGGATCTCTCTGTGTAGCCTAAGCTATCCTAGAACTCTCTGTGTAGATTAGGCTGACCTTGAATTTACAAAGATCCACCTGCTTCTTCTTCTCAAGCACTGGGATTAAAGATGTGTGCCACCATTGCCCGACTTTTCATGTAATATCTTTGACATTATTAATGTTATCAGAAAGCATATACCTTCCAAATTACCTGTTAACCCTATCATTCATTATTATTTGACTTCTATTTTCAGCCACAGACACCAACTATTTGACTATAGATCTGTATTTGGTCGCTCTAATGCTTCCTTAAAGAGAGGATAAGGTAGAGAGAAAGTGTTTAATCTCCAGCCTGGCGCACATGTTGGTTTAACTCACAATCTAACCCAAGGAAGCACATTATTTAATCATAAATCTAACCTGGATCAACAGAAGTCTTTGAAAGCAGTGCTGAATGATGGAGCAACCGGAGCCCATCGCCCTTTGAGGTCATTTTTCAAAATCCTATGAGGCTGCTCCCATGCTAGGGTTTTCTTCTTTGAGCATTCTGTAATCATGTAGACTGACAAAGTCTTCCTTGGTGCTTTGTCTCAGGCAATGTTTTTTTTTCTTTGTTGTGTTTGGTGGTGTTTACTGATGTTGTTTAGGGCTTCAGCAGCAATTGTCCCTTCATGACAAGATTAATTCCTGAATTCTCTGTTTTTACATTTGGTTCCAGGCCAATTGACAGTCACATCAACGCCATTTGCTTTTCTTCCAGCTACTTTTGACCTATCTCCTTAAACAGGGAAAGTATAATATTAACTTAGTGTTTTCTTTGTCCAATTAGCATCAGCCATATTCTTCACTATGCTTTGTAAGAACCAAAGGCAGGGAGATGGATGCTCAATATCCTATATCCTGTAAGGAGAAGTCTGTACATGTGTAAGTAATATTATATAACTGGACTAAATGAAGTGCTGGCTGGAGCAACGAGAACAAATCTTACAGGACACTATGTCATCCTCAAAGACCTCGTGAGCTCTGAATAGCTATGACACCCACAGGGGACCATGCAAGATTGAGCTCACATCATGGTGTGGTTGATGGGCTCACAAGGCCCCACCTTCCTACAAAGAAATATTGACATTTAACATTGGCTGGGCATGGGGAGTGGGACTCAGGACACTGATCCCTATTGGAATATATACAAATGTTTAGCACTTGCTGGGAGGGAAGATATTCTTTTTACAGTGGTGTAGCCACTTGTAAGTTTCCCATGATTCTGTAAAAGTGACCCCTCAACTGTGTTCCTACAAGTGATCCCAAGTAACTTAATTGAATCCTCAAATTCAACATGGGTAGAACTATTTCTATTGTTGGTGCCCTCTCTGGGGTGACCAAATCTCTGATTTGTCCATGAGAATTCCATCCAACTGTGGGCTTAAGAGAGAGGGACAGGTTCACATTACTGTCCAAGGTCAGTAGGACTTTGCAGTGGAGACAACGTGCATCCAAGGCCTCTGAAAATACACAAGTGACAGGCACCAGGCACCAGGCCAGGAAGATGTGTACAGAACAACACACCTGACTTGGGAGCGCAACAATTTGACCTGAGAAAGTGACATACAACCCTTTCAAATGCAAACACCATATTTCTGACTTCCTTCCCCTGACAAGAAACTGAATCCATACAGGATAAGAAGAAAATCTATAATACCTAGGCAACCATTTCCTGTTTTGGATGATGAGCCTGCTTCTGTTAAAGTGTTAACGTTTCTGAGAAAGTGCAGGTGCAGAGATCACCCTGTCTTGCTCCCATCAGGGATACACTTCTGACCACACAACACTGGTTAAGCACACTTTGTGCAGTCCTGGATTTGTCTATGTCTTCAGTTCATCAGCAGCACCTTCTGATTCTCAAGGCAGCTGGTTCTCAAGGACTGTTGTGTAGGATGGTGCAAGAAGCCATGTCAAATACATTTAACATTCAAGTTCTCAAGTTTAAAAATAGCTTCCTCTCCTTCAAAGGTATCAAAATCAGAAGTTACAGGGAAACATAAATTTAAACTGCGAGAGCAAAGACAGATGCTCAGTATAATGGCTGGCATCTTACAAAAACTGGAAAAAAAAGTAACAGGAAAAATGGTGAAGTAATAGTACCCTGGGTATGTGTGAGTGTGAGTGTGTGTGTGTGTGTGTGTGTGTGTATAAAAGTGGGAGAGAGAGAGAGGATTGTGTGGGTTTGGAATACCTCTCCCTGCTGTCAGAGAGTTTATTGAACTTTACCATGAAGATAATTAACATAAAAAGCTAATGTACATTTTGTTTTTCAACTTAGAAAACAGAAGTTTTCAATAAATAGTAAGGCAAATAGCATTAAAACTTGGGGAAACTGTGGAGAAAGTGTGTTGGGTTTGTTATGGGTGCTTCTGTGCAACAGAAAAGCCAAACACAGAAGCACAAGACACCCTTCAGTCTCCAGAGAGGCTCACGCAAAACCTTCCATACTGCTGGGACTCAACTCTTATGCTGGACTCTGGATGGCAACTTCCAACTGCAAATCATTGTTATGATGCAATAACTACACACATTTTGAGAATATTTCAAGATTTATTTCAAAGAGTTTTGTCATCTCATATTTCAGCCTCCTAAGGAAACTGTGCAAGTATTCTTTTAGCAGTTGTGCTCGGCCCACATAGAGCCCTTACCAGACATCCTTAGGAGCACTGAAGACAGAAACCTGACTGGCTTTATTCAGTAAGCATCATCATCCAAAAGTAAAAGTCCCATTGGTTAAAATCATAGCAAAAATCACTTATTGATGGGATAATCATATTTGTAAAGCTTAAATTGAGAAAATTAGATTTCAAAGAATCATGCACAAAGCCTCATTGCAGCTGGAGCAGGAGGTTTAAAGCTCTGCTGTAAAGTAACCACAGACAAAAGCCATGCTAGTAAACAAGAAAAAGAACTGAAAAGATTATGACAAAACAAACCTCCTACAGATACGTAATCTGAAAGTTAGATTAGCTCTGTGAAATTCTGGAAACTTCTCTAAAGACAAATGAAAATGTCTGAATTAGTGCACGCAGGGAAATGTGCTCAGTGATCAAGAGTCTGGGGACAAAGTGCATAGGTTAAAACAAGAGCTTCAACGTCAGAGTCACAATTGACCAAAGTCAATTCAGTACTTGATCAGAGACTATCTGTCTAATAGTCCAACAAATAATTTTTGAATTAGAGACACACAGAAAACTGAAAGTTACACAAAAATAACTCCATAAAGCATGTCACTCAAAGATAGAATATTCAATTTGCCAGTACAGCCAGGTCTGATGGCATACTGAGGCAGGAGGATCAGGAGTACTTAGTGAAAGTCTCAAAGAGTAAAATTTTTACTAATAGTGTAAGTGGTCAATTAACTGCTCTCTCACTGCTTTTTCTCACCCCTGTACTGGCTCACCACACACACACATGAACACGCACACATGCACGCAAATGCACACACACACATACACGCACACACATACACACAGATGTACACAATACACACAAATGCATACAAACACATATTCATACACACATACATACACACATACACACACATGCATACACGTGCACACACAATACATACACACATGCATACACCCACATGCATACACACACGCACACACTCACACACAATACATACACACATGCATGCACATGCACACACATACACATGCACACACACGCACACAATACATATACACAAATGTATACATTCACATGCACACACATATACAGATGCACACACATACACACAAACACATAAAAATACACTGCATACACACATACATACACACATGCACACACACACTCCCATGCATACATACACACATGCACACACACGCACTGGCCATGGTCTCCATTAACAGATGACTCCCATTCATATGTCATATGTACAGACAACAGAGATATTACAGAACACTACATGTTCTCAGTTGGCAACCTAATATCACTGGTTTATTCATGTTTTTTTATCTCTAACCTTTCTAAATTCCAACACATTATGCTTCAGATGGTGATATATCTGCACAGTTGTTGAGAAACATTTTTGTATAAAACCCACCGAGCCCCCTCAACTGCAGTGTGACATCCTGAAACCTGTAGCATCACCTCTTGAAGTGTGGTGATACATACTCTCGTGAATGATAAGCTCACAATATGACCCACTTGCTAAACTGATTTTTAGAACAGTCTTCTGAGTCCTTCCGCAGTGTGTCACAAAGCATCTTCATATATCCCAAAATACACTGCTTCAGCCACAAAGCAGTCTTGCTAACTGTAAACCTACACAAGCACACTTTAAAAATCAATGAAATTAGCTAGCACTAAAACATAATTTTATGGCCAGATGATAAAATTAGAAATGCTGCCCGCCTTCTGTGTGTCATGCTCAAAAAAGCCAACCTTGACTGAATTCCAACTCAGTCTTGAAAGACTGCTAAAAATAAGCCTGTAATCCCTGACCATGGGCAGCAGGTTGTTGGTACAGACTTCAGGAAGTTTGGGCCATTGACTTGAATATATTAACAAGTTATGCATAGCTTCCTAGAAAACAAGTCTAACTGTCAGAATCAGTAAATTCCCACCATGTCAATACCAACAGTGGTCCTGAACACAGGCTGGATGGTCTGTAACCTCTTTTGCATCACTTAAGTCCCCCTCTGCATTTCCTTGTTAATTTTTATTGAAAGGAATTTTTTTATACAATATATTCTGGTGATGTTTTCCCTTCCCCAAACTCCTCTTAGATCCTCCTCACCTCCCCATCCACAAAACTCCATGTCCTTTCCTCATCTCTTAAAAAAAAAGCAAAGAAACAAACAAAAAAACAAGAAACTAATACACACTAAACATATACATAGAGAGAAATCAAAATATGCAAGCAAAAGACCAAAAACCCAAAAAAATATTCAAAGAAAGCAATTTGAGAAAAAATATCTAAAACACACCAAATATCATTGAGTTTGTACTTATCTCTCTTAAGACAATGACATTACTAATGTCTTTATTTTATAATTTGTACTTTAGACATATAGCACTCATATTTGTACATGGAAAATAAAGAAGCAAGGCTTTAAAGTTTGAATTTTAAATGCGCATCCTTTAAAAACAAGCATGATATAAGATTTTTTCCCACAGGTATCAGTCCTGTGTTCGCAGAGAGTTTCAAGATCAAAGGTCAGTTATATGTCACACCTGAATAGAGTTTGAAGCACTACTGGGAGAGCTACATGGAGCTCGATGCACAGGGAATGACTGATGCATTATTAGCCCTGACAGTCTCAATAGGCTGTGTGTTTTCTCCTTTATAAAGAGCAGGGTGTATACAAGCATTATAAAACTTGAATCAACCAGTAATAAAAAGGCAGGCTCTTAGATCTGAGTGAAATTCTGGGCTCTGAAGTACCTGAGGAATTTGACTTGAGTTTTGTCTAGCTTTTCTAACTAATCTTAGCAGGAAAATCAAAAAGAAACAAATTTTCCACAAAGATATTTGGTCCAAGTAAAGGTCATGTCAAGCAGGAGATTTGGCATCAATTTTCTTAGAGCTGAAGACTGTGAAACTCGTTTTAATTATTCCTCCTTTGAGAGGCTAGTTGGAAAACAAATCTCTTAAGTGCAAAGAGATTTGCAGCATTGGCACACACGACAAGAAAGGAGAGAAGGGATGCTGTAGATTGTATGCCAGATGTCTAATTCGGATGAAACAACTGTCATTTATTTTCTGTCATGTGTCTGTGAACTATATTCAACTGTGTTAAAATTCCATACTGGGGATGATTGCAGAGGAAATGTTTTATTCATATAAGCATCCCCACATTTAAGATATCAAGAAAGTTCTTCCTCAGTTCAAGGGCAAGGAGTGAGACCAGGAACCTTAAACAATATCTGTGTGTGTGTTCTTGGTGGGGCAGTCATATGAGGTGCATAGGGGGACAGTGAAAGGTAGCTCTCCACACGTTTTTTTTTTCTCTCTTGACTTCAGATTAAATTCCTAATGTCTTATTTCATCAGCCAAGACCCCCTCTATGACTTCTGCTGTCCTAGGCCATGCTGCATACTGCAGCTCTGTCCACAGTCCATCATGATGGTTTTAGTCGTCTGTGTCCTCAATCTTTCTCTGGGACTACGTTAGTGACCAATAGTTATGAGCCTGTACCTAACATTCAGGGCTTGCTCTGTGCTTTTCATTTTTTATTCACTTGCTACTGTTTAACTGTTAGAGATTTATTAGCATAGTTAGCATAGTGAGATTCCAAGATTTCCCCCAGACAGCAGTCAGATAGGCAGATGTAGCCAAAGGACATCACTGTCAAGTGGGGCTGTAGACTTTGGCAAACTCCCTTGATGAGAGTTAACACTCTCCACTTCTCCCAAACCAATCCCAGCTTGCTTCAATATAAAGACCAGTGTCACTTTCTCAATGTGTTGTCAGTGCAGATATTATTAGTTCTCGACACCAAACAAACGAATCCTTGTAACAATCCTTTCAGCAGGCTGTGGGAGTTCCTACTTCCAGAGTTTCCTCACACTCAGTCTCTCACCTGAATAGTTTCTAATGAATCCTCCAAATGTACCAGTCTTCTGAGGCTCCACTCAGGTGTCATCTTTGGATTGAATTTGAATTACCTCTACCTTTTCTGATCCTTTACAGAAATTTTTATACATATGAATATAAAAGAAAATTGATATTTTTGCTTTATTTGTATGTTTGTCCCATAACCCTCTTGGGCACTAAAGTGTGTGCCTACAGCTAAGCGTGAACTCTATCTCTAGCTATCTTTACAGTTTTTGTCTTTTAATTTTAAAAAAGTTCTTAGTGGTCTGGTGAGATGGCTCAGAGGTTGAGAGCACTGGCTGCTCTTCCAGAGGTCCTGAGTTCAATTCCCAGCAACCACATGGTGGCTCACAACCACCTGTAATAAAATCTGGTGCCCTCTTCTGGCCTGCAGGGACACATGCAGACAGAACACTGTAAACAAAATAAATAAATAAATATTTAAAAAGAAGATCAGTTAAAAAAAAAGTTCTTAGTGTGTGTACATTTTGTTCAGTATCTGTTTTTTAGTTTTTAATATTGTTCACTGTCAATAGCACAATATCCCCATGAGAGAGTCAACGATATGTATTTCGTAGGAAATATGGGAAATCTGGTAGGCTTTGATTGCAACAATCTCAGGAACTTCTTCCTTGTTCCCTGCACTCTGTTTTTCTCCATAATTATTCTCTTAGAAACACAACCTGAACTATGTGAATTTGTCATACATTCCATGAGGGTCACAGTGGTGAGTGCAGTAGCTGGAAGAAATGATTTTACAGAAAGCACTTTGAGGCTCTCCTCCCAAGACACCAGCATCATTTATATTCTTGGTAACTGGAAATTCTGTTTGAAGGACTAGAGATTTAATGTCCTAAGTTCAAATGTTTTCTCACAAACACACTCCAAGTGGGAATAAATTCTAGAATAATTAACTGGTATTTATGTAGGCTCATCTCCATGTTTCAGAAAAAAATGACAACAAAAGTTATGACAGAATTTATATTAGATTATGTGGCAATAAAATGTCACCATAGTTCTACAAAGATTACAAACTTAGAGGATATATGTATGTTACCCCACCCCATATAAATACTAGCAAGTTCTAAAAGTGTGTGTGTGTGTGTGTGTGCGCGCCCATATGTACATACATGGGTATTCTTGCCTTGGTCTAAAAAGCAGAAGGGAAATGTTCACATGCAAAAAATGAGAAGGAGAAACTCTGTCACCTGGTGCCAACAGAGAGGAAAAAGATGGACAGACAGAAAGTCACTGGCAAATGGTTTTATACCCATGGAAGAGACACAGGAAAACACCAAATTTCTACATACACTGAAAACTGATACAAAACTGAGACACTCACTGTGGTACTTGCAGGGAGGAGAGTAGATATAGCTGTCACACAAGTTTCTGGGAAAAACAACGAAACTCCAGCTTAACAGACAAGTCTATTTTGAAATTAATAAAATGTAGCTTTGAATTTTGCATGTATATTTTCATGAGACACAAAAACATTGAAGCTATAATTATCCAATGGAAAAAGGGAAGTATCTTCAACATATGATGCTGATATAACAGGATGTAAATGTGTAGAAGAATGCACATAGATTCATATCTATCCCCATGCACAAAATTCAGGTCCAAATGGATCAAACACCTCATCATAAATCCAGCCACACTGAATCTCATCGAAGAGAAAATGAAAAGGAACCTTAAATGCACTGGCACAGGAGACTACTTCCTAAACATAACACCAGTAGCACAGACACTGAGATCAACAATTAGTAAATGGGGCCTCCTAAAACTGAGAACCTTCTGTAAGGCAAAGGAAATAATCAAAAGCAAAATAGCAACCAATAGAATAGGAAAAGATCTTCACCAATCCCACATCTGACAGACGGCTGATCTCCCAAATATATAAGGAACTCAAGAAACTAGATATTATCAACATACTAAATGATCAAAATAAAAAATTGGGGTACAGATCTAAACATAGAATTCTCAACAGAAGAATTTTAAATGGCTAAAAGACACTTAGGGAATTGCTCAACATTCTTAACCATCAAGGAAATGCAAATCAAAATGACTCTGAGATATTGTTCCAGTAAGAATGGATAAAAAAAAAATTCTGATGATAGCTTATGCTGGAAAGGATGTGGAGTAAAGGGAACACTCCTCCATTGTTGGTAGGACTGCAAACTTGTACAGTTGCGGTTGAAATCACTATGGCAGTTTCTCACAAAATTGGGAGTCTATTCAAGACCAAGCAATAATACTCTTAGGCATATATTCAAAGGACTTTTTACAAAGAAGCAAAATAATATCAAATGGAAAAAAGAAAGAATATTTAACAAATGGTGCTGGCATAACTGGATATCAACATGGAGAAGAAGGAAAATAGACCCATATCTATAACCATGCACAAAACTCAAGTCCAAATGGATCAAAGACCTCAACATAAAGACAGTCACACTGAACCTTATAGAAGAGAAAGTGGGAAATACACTTGAACGCATTGGCACAGGAGACCACTTCCTAAATATAACCCCAGCAGCATAGACACTGAGAGAAACAATTAATAAACAGGATCTCCTGAAATTGAAAAGCTTCTGTAAATCAAATGACATGGTCAACAAGACAAAACAACAGCCTACAGAATGGGAAAAGATCTTCACGAACCCCATATCAGACAGTGGGTTAATCTCCAAAATATACAAAGAACTCAAGAAATTGGTCATCAAAAGAACAAATAATCCAGTAATAAATGGAATACAGACCTAAACAGAGAGTTCTCAACAGAGCAATTCAAAATGGTTGAAAAACACTTAAGGAAATGTTCAACATTCTTAGTCATCAGAGAAATGCAAATCAAAACAACTCTGCGATTCCATCTTACACCTGAAGAATGGCCAAGATCAAAAACACCGATGACAACTTATGCTGGAGAGGTTGTAAGGAAAAGGGAACACTTCTGCATTGCTGGTGAGAATGAAAGCTAGTACAACCCCTTTGGATGTCAGTGTGGTGATTTTTCAGAAAATTCGGAAACAACCTTCTTTAAGACCCAGTAATACCACTTTTGGGTGTATAATCAAAGAATGTTCAATTGTACCAGAAGGACATGTGCTCAACTATGTTCCTAGCAGCTTTGTTTGTCATAGCCAGAACCAGGAAACAACCTAAATGCCTCTCGGCCAAAAAAATGGATAAGGAAAATGTGGACATTTACACAATGGTGTAGTACACAGCAGAAAAAAATAACATCTTGAATTTTGCAGGAAAATGGATGGAGCTAGAAAGCATCATTTTGCGTGAGGTAACCCAGTACCAGAAAGACAATTATCACATGAACTCACTCTAAGTGATTTTAAAATATAAAGCAAAGAAAACCAGCCCACAAATCGCAATCCCAGAGAAATAAGACAACAATGAGGACTCTAAGAGAGACATACATAGATCTAATGGGGAGTAGAAAAAGACAAAATCTCCTGAGTAAATTAGTAGCCTGGGAACCTTGGGGGAGGGTTGAAGGGGAAGGGTAGAAAAAGTAAAGGAAGCAGGAAAAAATGTAGAGCTCAATAAAAATCAATAGAAAAAGGAAAACTCTGATATTCTGTCAGTGAAGAAGAGCAAATCAAACAGAAGAATTAAAACAAATCTGAGAAAGTAAGTAAAAAGCTTTAAAAAAAGACAAAAGGCCCATTTCCAGGGTGTACAACCTGTCTAATTTCAGAGAAATTAATCAATCAACATGTGTCTACTTTCTTATATATACAGTGGTATTAACGTATTAACAATATTTATTGCTGACACCCCGCCCCCCAAGCTCCAAGGAGGAAGCATTCCTGTTGAGCACCACGATGAACTGAGTCAGAGACCCACATGTAGGCACAGGGTGGACAACCCCGGGCTTCCAGTAGAAAACATCGGCACACCTGGCTCCTTGTGGGTTGGGAAGGTGGTACTATTATGTGAGCAAATGTATGGTATGGTCTGGGAAAACAATGAGAGCCCTGATGGTTCATGTCCTGTGGACAGAAGCATATCCAAAGAGGTGAAAGTGGTGCGGAGCTGTCTGAAGTGGTTGTCTTCATTACAACTCTGGGCCATGGTGATGTCTCGGACTGGGCTGCTGCTGGGGCTCATGTCTGGATTCAGGGCCCTGATGCAAGCCACTGTCTGTGTTGACATGTAAGGTACCTGATACCACCGAAGGCAGAGAGGATAGGGCTATATAGACTTTGCCCTGCCCCTTACCAGCTGCAACACTGGGGAGAACTGGTCTTGTTTCTCACAGATTGAACTTAAGACTCAGGGGCAAGACAATTTTCTTAAAGGCTAAATCTTTAAGCTGCAAACAATCTGAAAGGTCAACTACTTCTAGAGTGTTTTTCTTTCATTTCCTTATAAGGATCCCATGAATGAACATAATGGAATAAATAGACAGGCAACTTCTAACTTCATGCAAAGTATTATTTATATATGGGTAGATAAGTTTGTCATTAGAAAAGATCTCTAATTCTCATTCATTTGTCTAAAGGGTTTATGGCCCAAGAAAGGCCCAGATTCACTGAGAATTAACTAAATGTAAAATTTTGAGAGATAACATGGTTTAATACAGCTAATTAGTGGAATGATTTGGCTAGAAGAAGTCAACCTCCAGGCAAAGAATTGACCCATCATTCCTTGTTCTTCTAAGGAGTATATAAATATCACTTTTCATTTTTGAAACTAAAATATAATTGCATTATTTTTACCTTTCCTTTTCCTTCTCCAACTGCACCCATGTACACTCCCCTGCTTTCTCAAATTCCAGATACATGACTTCTTTTTCTTTAATTATTGCTTGTGTGTGTGTGTGTGTGTTGCTCAATATATAACTAACACTTGCTCAATTGATATACTATTACTTGTATGTACATGATGTCAGGGATGAACATTTGGTATTAGATAACCATTTGGGGAATTCCTTGCTTGAAAAAAACTATTTCTCAGACTCTCAGAGTCATATATGGGGGTGAAGAGCAGAGAGATGACTCAGTAGGTAAAGGATTTTATAATCAAGCCTGATGACATGATTTTAATTTCATGGACCTATATGATCAAAGAGAGACTCTACTCTTGCCAGTGTCTTATGACGTGTGCCACAAATAAATAAATACAATAAAAATTTCTCTTAAAAAGAACCAAACTTTTCTAAATTATAAAACAACAATAATAATAATATGTTGGTATTTAAACCATTTTCAGCAAATCTTTTAGCAGTTAATTAAGCAAATAACTTCCTGAAATATTAGTATTTGTAGGTGAACTGATTATTTTTGAAACTACAAAAAACTAATTAAAGCTTATGAAACACATTAGATATATATTGCTTGAAATTTTATGAAATATTTAAAAGTCAATAACTTTTTGTTCAATCATAATTATAACAAAATTGATGTAAAATTGGTTTCACTCATAGAAGCACAAAAGTGTAAAAATGGTTAGAAATAAATTCAAGAATTATATGTGACTGGTATGAAGGAAAAGGCCTAATTTTACTTAACTTTTAGATAATATTTTAAATAAATGGAGACTGAATACCATAGCTTTCTGCCAAAAATACTTCAGTGTTACACAAGAATTATTCTCAATCTTGTTTCTAAATGAATGTCAGCTGAAATCCTATTTGGATTTTGATGGAAGTAATTTTCTTATAATATTGATTTAAGTAAAAAGGCAGATTAGAATGGTTCCCACTCTGCTTATTCTACGAAGTTTTAAACAGCACAATAATTAAAATGCTGAAATAACAGCGCAAAATTAGATTCGATGTAAGAAGAATGAAGTCTAATAATGTCATAAGCCATAATTAAATATGATTAAAATGCCACATTTAATTAATGATAATGAATGAACCATCCTAAAAATGATATTGGGAAACTAGTTGGGCATTTGAAAATCAATTAGTTAATTAACCTGATATAATCCAGCCTCAAATCAGCTAAACCAGGCTCATCCTTGAGCCCCCAAACTAGGCTTTTCTTCAAAGCTCTCCTAGCCTTTGGGGACACTAAAAAGGTAGCACTTTCTGTGTGACATATTTCAAGTTTGAGAACCATCGTCAGTGATCATCAGTTCATACAGGAAAACACCAAAGAGTAGAAGGGAGGAGGTGAGAAAGATTGTTTCCAGGGACTGATACCACAGGCTCTCGTAGGCATGAAATAGGAAGCCAGCTAGTGGAGAATATACTCAAAGGAGTTACAACCCCTAGACTGAGTAACCCACCAAGGCAATCAACAAATATATATGATACTTAACTATATCTGTAATTATTGTAATGTGTACCACGTTCTATGAGAGAAACAAACTAATTCCTTCTTAAGTGGTATTGAATACTGGAGAATTAGAAATGGAGACAGCAAAAGTCTTCAGAACAAAATTACAATTTAACAGCAACAGAATCCCAATGTTTGACATCTGGTGTAGGAGGTCCTTCAGTATTTGTGTTGCTTTCATTGGTTAATCAATAAAGAAACTGATTGGCCAGAAAGGGCAGAACTTAGATAGGCAGAGAAGACAGAACTGTATTCTGGGAGAAATAAAGCAGCAGACAGAGTTGAGCCGCCATGGAGCTGCCAGGTCAGACATGCTGAATCTTTCCTGGTAAGCCACAACCTCATGGTGACATACAGATTATTAGAAATAGGTTGAATCAAGATGTGAGAGTTAGCCAAAAAAGGCTAGAGCTTATAGATCAGGCAGTAATTTAATTAATACAATTTCTGTGTGGTTATTTTGGGAGTAAGCTAGTGGGGCAGAAAGGAAAAAAAGCTGGCCCATACAACAGGCATATTCTGCTTTCATTGTCTGTACTTCACGTTAATCCACATGAATAATGAATATTATGCTCTTTAACCACACAGAATTAGGTATCATTATGAAATATAGAAGTGGTGTGATTTATTTCTAAGCATTGAACAATGATACTGACTTTAGAATTTCTTCTCCTATTGGTAGTATAATATCCTCTATGCTCACCTAGATCAGTCCGCATGACATAGAGCACATGTTTGTGGCATAAAAATGATTCATAGATGTCTATTCACACACATCTGTATTCATATATTCTTGGGTGTATATAGTTGCTTATAACACACTACCACACTGCAATCCCATGGCATTCCTAAAGAGGCAAGCTGCTTTTACATGATCTTATTTAAGCTCAATTGTGACTCTCCAGTGAGGCATTATTTATTGTTTCTATTATATAAATGAGGACAATCTCTACTATGGGTTTACTATGAGATAATGTATGTAGTATTCTTTGTTATAAAAAGATGAAAATCATTTGTTTTTTCCTATTATAATATAGAGTTTAAAAATATTTCCCAAGACATTTTCTTCTTAACCCCAAGTTTACAAGTTGCCAGCAGAAACTAACAATATGCGCCAAAGGTTTGGTTAAATGTAGTTGTAGCTAGCGCATTCTTCAGGATTTCATAGATTGCCCTATGCCTTCAAGTCCTCCAGGACAGGGGTAAAAATGGACTACTTTTCTTCAAGTTTCTATGACAATAGAAGCTTTGTGACTGGGAGCTTGTGTTCTAAAGTTTGAGGATAGGAACTTTGGGGCAAAGATTCCATGTGGATTGTAACCAGTTTTCTCTGGATGCCACTTTGCCCTTCTCTCCCAGCAGCCCTGCAATCCTGTGAGTTTCCTCCCTACTCTTTGAAAAACAGAAGTTCTTTTAGAAAGGACTGACACATGTCATTGATAACTCTATCTTCCATCTTTCCTTTTTCTTTTATTCCTTCCTTCATTTCTTTCTTTTTTGCTTTGTTATTTCAAAATGCCCGAATTAGTTTAAACAGAAGATCAGACTGCAGCAACAGTGATAAACATTTCTATTTCTTTTATTTCTCCAGTATCTATTAGAAAAATGCAGTTGTATACTCCTCAAAATAATAAGGGAGTCTGGATTTTTTAAACAAACCATTTGCTCTCTAAGACAAAAGGCTGGAAATATTTTCCATTTTCATGAAGCTTCCTTGCAAAGCTGAATAGAGAACTGGGTGCTCTTTTCAGTAAAGACACAGAGCTGTCTTCATTTCCCAGAACTAACAGCAACAGGAACACTTTCTGATGATAGCCTTCAGAACTGTGTTGACTTGTTTTAGCAGTGATGGTTGCTATTTTCTAGTAGACCTCCACAATCTTAGGAACAAAGAAATTTGTAAAGAAGCTGGGGATTAGAAAAGGCGGAGACAATGGAAAAAGAAAGAAGCACTGAGCCGCTTCAGATTAGAGCTCTTTGTTACTGGCTGCATATGATTCCTTCAACCTCAAGACTTCCACAACATGTCTAATCAAAGGGCAGAGTCTTCTGGGAGCTGGGTGCAAAGAAAGAGACTGGACTGCCCCACAGACCTACTGACCTGCATTTTAATGACTTTTAATCGTGTGTGTGTGTGTGTGTGTGTGTGTGTGTGTGTGTGTGTAGAGCTATATGCATTGCATATATGTGCCCACAGAAGCCAGAAGAGGAAGCCTGATTCCATGGAGCTGGAGTTACAGGTGTTTGCGGGTCACTCAATGTCATTGCTGGAACTGAATGTGGATCCTTGTCTGTGATTGGCATAGGTGCATTTTATACATCTACAAAAGATAAGCCTACTCCAACCTGAGAATTAAGAGAGAAATCACCTCTTATGCTATAAACTACCTTTTACATTATAAACTGTCTGCTATCCCTTGGTAGATCATTTATTTCAAAGTTCAGCCTGTTAGGATCTTAAGTTGAGAAATTTGAGAAATATTATAAAATGATATTTTCAGAACAAGGTTGGCCCACTGATTTCGATCAGTTTAGCTGAGGAAAGAAGCACTAAGGAGGAGCTCACTGTTGCGCAGGCCTAAGGAGTGTAGACTGTGTTACGGTAAGCAGATATGATGGCATCTGTGAAGGCTGTGATGATTCAAAGAGAAATTCTAATAAATATTTCATCAACTTTTCTGAAGTTTTTAAATATAAAATTAAGGGTGTTAGACATTTGTCTTTTTTACTTAATGGGGAATTTCTCTACTGCATATATACTGGAAGGGCAGGATAAAAGGACAAGAGTCTGTATTAGTTGTAAGAGTTTTAAAAAAAGTTTTAAAGAGATAGTAAAAATAATATAAAAGGAAAAAGTCATATAAAGGTGGAAGATACACAGAGAGTCTATATTATGTATACTATTGTGTTTTCTTTGCATTTTTGACTGTTAATGAGCTAACTGCAGAGAAACATTTGATTGTGGGACTGCTAAGCTAAACCAATTTTAAGGTTGTTTGACTTAAAAATTTGGGTATTAAAGATATGTTGCTTTGGGAAAGAGGTTCTGCTTTTACTTCCAGAGAAGAGAAGCTTTGGATTTCCTTCCAGTCTAATGGTTTGATCACATAAGACCCCTGAGAAGTTTCCATGGGAGCAATGGCCCAGGTGCTCCAACATCCAGAACAGCTTCAAGACAACTGGCTGAGATGATGCAGCTTCACAGACAACTACAACCAAGATTTAAACATAATTCTAAATTTTCTCAGGATCCCCGTAAGATTATCAGCACCCCCCAAAACAGGAAGTAATATGAAAAACTATACCTAAATTCTCAAAATATTGTTATAAATGTTTTTTTTTTTCATTTAAAGGGGAGTAGTTAATGGTCTTAGTCAATTTCTTTCTAACAGAAGAAAAGGTTGTTATAATGAAATGAGGAAAAAGGGTAGATTATTGAATTTAAATCCTTAAAACAAAGACAATAATTGATCTCAAAATACTTTATATGGGTATAGATTTTAGGCCTTTAATGCAAATTTAAGGCCAATTTTTTAAACTATATGTATATTTGTACACTTGTTTAAGTGTACAAACACAGCTCATTAAAATGAAATGTATAGTTAAGAAATATAAATCTATAATAGTCAAACTTACAGTTATGTTGGTTAAGTTTTCTATTTCAAATAGATAGGTGAGCTTCAAACACTTCAAAGACCTACAGAAAATGGCAATTAAAATGTTTTAAGAACTTAGACTTTTCTCAGTGAGACACATCTGCTTCTGGCAGCACCAATTACTTCAAGAGGATAATGGGCATCAAAGAAGCTCCTTATAGAGTTTGCTTTCCTTGTGGAAGGGTTAGTCATTTGGGCAAGAAACTACTCTTGCCTGGACTGTTTGTCAGTATTCTTAGTATACTGGCCATGCAGGACCCATAGAAAAATAACTGCTAAACTTGCCAAAATGGTTGGGACAGTCCTTTAGATTTTTTGTTTCCTGAGGAATCTGCCAGACACTCTAGGCCTATAGGCTGAAGACATTTTCCCCAATGATATAGAAGAACTTTGGGTGATTGTCCAGGCAGCCAGATATTTATGTCATTTCTAGAGTTTTGGAAATTGCTTACAAAACACTTCTTGTTTAGTTAGATAATATTATATCCTTCTGGCATTTTTGATGGAGTTGATGACTAGATGGTTAGGATTATAGTTTTACTTAGTTATGCTAAAAGATAAAATTGGATAGAAAACTTTAGACTCATGAAGATAAAATAAATGGAATATTTTCTTTAATTTTTCCAAATACAGATAAACTAAATATTATAACTGTAGTTCTTGCTTGTACCTGTTTTGTTGTACATAATTTTACTATGTTAAAGTTAAAACTTCCCTTTTCAGTTAGACAGAAAAGGGGAGATGATGTGGGATGCCCTTATCTATGTTGTGAATATGTTTTATTATCTTTAGTTAATAAATAAGCTGCTTTGGTTCTATGGCAGGACAGAATATGTCTAGGCAGGATAGCCAAACTGAATACAGGGAGAAAGAAGGAAGAGTTAATAGAGACACCAGCAAGTACCAGGGAACAAGAATTGAGCTTCATGGCAAAATATAAGCTGTTGGGCAAGGCCGATTGGAAGTTGTAATTAACCAAACCAACTTAAAATAATATTCAGCTTTAATAAACAGAAGAAAGGAAACTTACAAAACCAGGATTCCAGCGATTCAGGAGAGCAGGAAAACAAAGAGAGAGAGAGCAAGAGCACATGGATGTTTTTATTGGCTGTGGCCCCAGGGGGACATACCTTAAGCAGCATGTGATTGGCTGAAGTCCCCCATCATCTCCCCCTTTCTCTAAACAAGATCGAACTAAACCCAATACAACTATATAAAGTAGGAACAGATACCAAATATAAAATTACAAACAACAAACAATATTAAACAAGAAATATATAACAAAAGTTTTGCTAAGCATTCTATTTCAAGGAGTCTAAATAATATAGAAGGTAACTACAATTATCTAATCTTCAACTCCATCAAAGATCTGAGAAGGGAAGTAATATTACTTCCAACCAGGACGTACAAATGAAAAACTTCCAAAATGTGCAACAAATAACAGAGGCAACTGACTACCTGGGCAATCACACAGTCTCATTTGCACTGTTGAGGCAATCAACTTTGGCTAAGGCCTAACATAACTGGCACACCATTTTCAAAGTTAAAGAACTTTTTAGAACTATCCTATCCTGTCTTGGCAAGATAAGACAATCCTGTTTTTATCCATTTACAGATATTCTGAACCTTTGTCAGCAGTCGAGGTATGGGCTTTTCTTTGCCCAAAGGCCTGTTCTGCCAAGAAGAAGACAAACTTCCAGTGCAATGTCTTTGGTGCTCAATGTTCTTTCGGGAGTAGAGCGGTGTTGCCAGGAGGGATTGTGTCTCATTAGCACGGAATTCTAAGTAAATTAAAGGCCATTTTCCATAGCTTTTCAAAGAGGTTGAAGATTATACTATCTATATTAGATATAATCTCTATGTATCTAAAGAACCTGATTAGCCTAAATATAAATGACAAACATATATGACTATTGATTTATAATTCTCGATACCTAGCTAACTTGAAGACTAAGAGAATAAACAACTGTGCAATAAATGAGGACAATGACCTCCAAGTGTCATTACATAAATAATATCAGAGGTAGAAATGTACACTGGAATATGGTAAATATATGTATATGTATATATCAATACAACATATATACATCAATTTTAAATAGAGGTAGAAGCATACTCACATACAATATTTAATATATAAATATACAAGAGCACATGGTATCTGTGGCCCCAGGGGGACACACCTTAAGCAGCATGCAATTGGCTGAAGTTTCCCATTATCAAGCTAATAGAAATGGGTTGATTTAAGTTGTAGCAACTAGTTAATAATAAGCCTTGGCTAGTAGGTGAAACAGTTTTTAAATAGTATTAAGCCTCAGAGTGATTATTTAGTAAATGGCAGGCAGGAGAGAAACCTCCAGTTACAGACTATAACCTGGAATTATGAGCTAAATAAACTCTTTCTCCCCTAAATTGCTTTTTGTCAGGATGTTTTCTCACAGAAAGAGAAATAAAATTAAAATGAAGTCTGCCTTTGTCTGGGCAGTCTGAAAATGTTACATAGTTGTTGGCATGTGACTAGTGTCTAGTCATTCTGTATTCACCCTTCAGGAACCAGGAACCAGTGGTGAGGAGGCAGGGAGAGCTAACAGGAAATCCCACCTCAACATATGCAGAATAGTTGTTAAGGTTGTCATGTTTATTGTGTCCTTATAACTCATTTCCCAAGAGTTGTTCCGTGAATTGATGAGTAAATGAGTCTGAGTTTTGTTTCGTAATTCAGAATGTGAATGAAGCACAAAGCTCATGTCCTCACTAGACCTGGGTAGAGCTTCAGTTTTCCTCTAGCACTGTTCACTGGGATGTGGATGCCAGAGAGCTAGAAGATGGCCTGGTAAGAATACAGGGGAAAATCTCAGGAGCCAGAAGCAGGAGCATCCAATGCCCCAGATACTCTGTGAGGCAGCTTCCAGGAATATCTATACATCCACACTGCTACAGATGAGGAAATGAGAATTCTTCGGGCCATGCCACAACTGGGGTCACAGGCACAGCAAATCTTTGAGGTGGATTCAAATCTAAATTGTAGGAGTTTGAAACTAAATTCTTCTTAAGATTCCAAAAGAGTTCTTTAAAAACAAACTCAGTGTCATCAACTGAACCTTACAGGTGCCATTACTTGAATTCTAGAAATGGTAATAATTACAACAGAATGCACACTTATTAACTGAGACATATGGAAGTCTGAGAATCTCACAGCTTCCATGCTTGCCACACAGAGGGTGGATCCAGTGCCCCCTGCATCACTAGTAAGGGCTCCCCACTGAATAATATTCCAAGACCATTTCACGTAGCTTGCTTTTTTTTGTTTGCTTGTTTGTTTGTTGAGACAGGTTTTGTCCACCGAATAGGCTGGATCAAAAAAAAAAATCCCCTCGCCATATAATAATCAAAACACAAAGCATACAGAATAAAGAAAGAATATTAAGAGCCGCAAAGGAAAAAGGCCAAGTTACTTACAAAGGTAAACCTATCAGACTTACACCTGACTTCTCTATGGAAACCATGAAAGCCAGAAGGTCCTGGATAGATGTACTGCAAAAACTAAGAGACCATGGATGCAAGCCCAGACTACTATACCCAGCCAAGCTTTCATTCACCATAAATGGAGAAAACAAAATTTTCCAGGATAAAAACAAATTTAAACAATACGTAGCCACAAACCCAGCCTTACAGAAAGTAATAGAAGGAAAATCTCTAACCAAGGAGTCCAACAATGACCACAATAACTCAGACATCTAGAGACCCGTCACCAGCGCAACTCAAAGAAGGGACGCACACGAACTCTACTACTAAAGAAGTGACCGGAGTTAACATCCCCTGGTCATTAATATCACTTAATGTCAATGGGCTCAACTCACCTATAAAAAGGCACAGGCTAAGAGATTGGATACGAAAGCAGGATCCAACATTCTGCTGTTTACAAGAAACACACCTCAAACACAGAGACAGGCACCTACTCAGAGTAAAGGGCTGGGAAAAGGCTTATCAAGCAAATGGACCTAAGAAACAAGCAGGTGTGGCCATACTAATTTCTAACAAACTTGACTTCAAACTTAAATCAATCAGAAGAGACGGAGAGGGACATTTTATACTCATAACAGGATCAATTCATCAAGAAGAAGTCTCAATCCTGAATATCTATGCCCCTAATATAAAAGCACCCACGTACGTAAAAGAAACATTACTAAAACTCAAGGCAGCCATCAAACCGCACACACTAATAGTAGGAGACTTCAACACTCCTCTCTCACCAATGGACAGGTCAATCAGACAGAAACCTAACAGACAGGTTTTGTCAAGTTGGGAGAATAGGCCCCAGCCCCTTGCATCTATCCCAGCCCTCAGGCCTGGTCTGGACTCCAAATCCCAGCAGGCCAGATCCTAACCCCTCCCTGGGGGTGGGGTCAGGACCACTCCCTAGGGTATTTAAGTGATCCCCCAAAAGAGGAACACGTGGTCTCCCTTTCTTCCTCCCCAGGAGTCGCTTTTCTGTGGCTTCCTGGTTTTCCCCTCCAGGCCACCCGAGAGTGTAGATCTCCCACTAAACCTAGATATTTCTTAATATGGCTTGATTTGATTCATCTTGATTGGGAATTTTTGCATCAGCAGTGAGCTCGGGTTAGAAAATATCACTAACATGTTTCTCTGTAGCTTTGGAGCCTATCCTGGGAGTAGCTCTTGTAGCCCAGGCTGGCTTCAAACTCACAGAGATGCAACTGCCTCTGCCTCCTGAGTGCTGGGATTAAAGATGTGCACCACCACTGCCTGGCTTTTATTGAAGATGCTTGTAGGAAACAAACAAACAGAACAGCTCCTGGAAAGACACCTGTAAAAACATTTTCTTGCAGTCAAATAAACACTCAACTTTAGAAAGTACTCTCAAAATTTACTTATGATACATTTCTTCAATGTAGAGTTAAATATTACCCTTAACACTCTATGTCCACATCTTCTAAAATGTGTCCTGCCTTAACAGGAGGGAACTATTAAGGCGACAGGTGTCAGACCTACCCATTATGTTAATTTTAACTGGTTTACACTCAGAACAGAATATCCTATAATACCTAAATCAAATGGCAACACTCCACAATGACCTTCTATATAACCTTCCCACATAAAATGATATTCATTGGTTTCTTTCATAAGAGTAGTTGTCATAATAATATTAATTATGTCTACAGTAGACATCACTTATTGACAGTGACCAGGTGCTAGTTACATGGCTTTACTTTTCATTTTTTTACCTTCACATGTGTGTGAGATGTGTATATATGTGGAAATGTATACTCGCACATGTATGTGAATGTAGATGCACAGATGACAACCTTGTTTGTTGGTCCTCTATACCACTTCTTGCTTTCACATGGAAATCTAAATGCGGGATTCCCACACTTACACAGAAAGTAATGAAACAGCTCCCAATATGCTACAGGTCAGTTTATATGCTTGATAACTTTATACTGGCCATCTCAAGGAGACATTGTTTCCATTTTACAGACATTAGAGACAAAGCAAAGTTAATGGTTTCTTCCTGTCTTCTGCTGTCCTATGCTCTGAATTCTCAAAAATCCTCTGAGATGTTCTACCTTAGCAGGAAGCACAAGCTGTAGAGATAGCATAAATAGTCTAAGGATCTGTTGTATGACATACTGGTTTTGATGGCGAAAAACAAGCATGCAATGTACACGTAAAAGTGTTATTTTCAGGTGAATGAGAAAACCTATAGTGATCTGCCTGTTTGTTCTCTCTGTCTTAGGCAGAAAGCTTTTGAGCCTTTCCTTGCAATCTTCCCAATATACAAGACTGTAGAAAAATTTCTAGATAAGTTTCAGAGGCTAGGTTCCTGAGGTAACCCAGACCCAGGAAGATAAGCATGGTGTGTACCCACTCATAGATGAATACTAGTTGTAAAGCAAAGGATAAGGAACCTATAGTACATGACCCCAGGGAAGATAAGTAACAAGGAAAACCCTAAGAGAAACATACTTAGATCCCCATGGGAAGGGAAAATAGACAAGATCTCCTGAGAAAATTGGAAACATGGGGAGGAATATGGAAGGAAAGGAGTGGAGAGGAGGGGAGAAAAGGATGGGGAGAAGAACTAGAGGGAATGGGATGGTCAAGATATGAGAAGGACAGAGACAGAGAACAACTAGAGGGAATGGGATGGTCAAGATATGGGAAGGACAGAGACAGAGAACATAATGGCTTGATTGAGCAAGCCATTATGGGGCTAGCAAGAAACCTGTCCCTAGAGAAATTCCCAGGAATCCACAAGGATGACCCTAGCTAAGGCCCTGTGCAATAGTGGAGAGGGTGCCTGAACTATCTTTGTCCTCTAGTCAGATTGATGACTATCTTAAATGTCATCATAGAACCTACATCCAGCAACTGATGGAAACAAATGCAGGGAATCACAGCAGATCATTGGGCTGAGCTTCCAAAGTCCAGTCGAAGAGAGGGAGCAGTGAGAATATGAGCAAAGAGGTCAAGACCATGTTGGGGATACCCATTGAAACAGCTTACTTGAGCTAATGAAAGCCTTCCAAATGCAGCCTGAGAGGGAGGGAACCAGTATAGGACAAAACTGGGCCTTCTGAATGTGGGTGACAGTTGCACGGCTGAGGCAGACTGAGGGGCCACTGGCAGTAAGACCTGGATTTATCCCTGCTGCTTGTATTGGTTTTTTGAACCTCATTTTCTCTGGAGGGATACCTTGTGCAGTCTAGATATAGTTGGGAGGGCCTTGGTCCCACCTCAAAACAATGTGCTAGACTTTGTTGACTCCCCATGAGAAGCCTTACCCTCCCGGAAGAGTGGATGAAGATGGGATGGAGGGAAGTGGGATAGGAAGAAGGTGGAGGGAACAAAAGAAGGGGAGGAGTGGGAAATGGATCTGGCATGTAAACTGTGAAAAGATAGTTAAAAAACAAAACTGGCATTGACCAGGCTTAAAGAGGTTTACAGATGAACTTGGGTATGTTTGGAGAGAAAATACCAAAGCACTTTAGCTGTCAGTATTGAACTTGCCAAGAACAAGAGGAGAGTAATTGGATAGTTGAAAATGATTAGAAAGAGATCTGTCCTTTGGACAGAAGAACCTGTTCTATATGTTAGTCACAAAAGTAAAGAGCAATGTGTTCTCTAACAGGATTTTATTCATGTGCTGAATTGTAACTGGGGAAAAGGACAAAACTTACCACTACCAAAAAAGAAATTACATCATAAAAATAAGCTAACAGGTAGAAAAGCTCTGATTGTTTAATATTCAGACAAATCTCTCCTGGGAAACGATTTAGTCAGGGCACAAATAATACAAGGAATTCTAGAGGAAGGGAAGACCATGTCCAAACCTTGTCCAAACATATTTACAGGCATAATGAACATACCTTCTTCTTAATCACACTGCAAGAACTATTTAGACAGAAAACCTAATCTCATAAGAGATTACTTGCACATTAGCTGAATAAAAACAGTGATTCTGTGATAAGGCATGATCCTTGTAAAACCTGGAGATACATCTTCAAACTAGCTGATGTCGGGTGGCTGCAGAGGACAGTGGGTGGACACTATCCTGTGATAAGAACACATATCCCATGATGCCTAGGAGGCAGAGTTTTAAATTTGTGTATTCTTGAACATTATATATATCATGGAATTCAGAATAGGACTTTTCAGTTATTTAGTGGGGTTCTTAATTTGTAGACATGGGGACTGTGCTCCAGACAGCAGAACTAAATTACTAAAAATCTAGGAGTTGGTTAGGGAGGGCAGAAAAGGTTTACAGATGCAAGCACCATGCTTTCCTGCCTTTACCAGCCTTCAGGCCTTTACCAGCCTGAGACCCAGTTTACCACCTTCCTATTACAGTGTGCCCTAACACCAGGGTCAAGGCCGGGGCTAATACTGCTACACTTCAGGTTGCTGGCTCCCTCTTTCTTAAAGAATAAACAGTTCTGCATATTTGTGAGAAGAAAATCAAAAGCTAGATTTTATGTCTGTAGCACAGCTGACATGGTAGAAGTGTAACAAAAAGCATTCCTCACATAACTTGATTTTGAGAGTGTGAGGAAGCTGAATTTGCCTAGCTGGAGATTCAGATGACAAACCTTACAAATTAATATGAATGCACAGGTCTGGAGCCTGAAGGAAATCAGAGAGAATCAGATGCTGAGCACAAGACAGAATGTGAATATGGACCAAGGCCAAAGGGCAGGTAGCAAATCCTGAAACTCACATTAGGGCAGCTCTCTCTCTCTCTCTCTCTCTCTCTCTCTCTCTCTCTCTCTCTCTCTCTCTCTCTCTCTCTCTCTCTCTCTCGTGGATCTCATTGTTTTTTTGTTTGTTTGTTTGTTTTTTTTGAAAATCTAAGACACCTTTGCTTTGCTTCAAGCCTACAGTTTTATTTATGTCTTTCATTCATTCTGAGAAATAAGAACCCTAGCAAGATATTTAAAACATGGCCTGGAAAGGAAGAAAAAAAACCCTTCTGAGAGGAAAACCATGACAGTGCATTGGCTGCTTTGTGGGGCTCAGCTGAGAAGAGTAAGACCATTTTGTTTCTTAAAGAACTTGGTAAGGAAATTACCTTTCTTCACCTTGCATCCTCAAGATCTCCAGCTTATATTTCAGGGATGCCCTGTGAAGGTTTTGGACATGCTCTGTGGTGAGAGTGACATTTATGACAGCCAGCACAGAATGCTCCAATCACAAGCTGCTTCAGGAGCTGGACACAGTGGGCACTTCTCTTGCTGGAGTCTCCTGTGGTTTAGTCCTCTGTAAAGGGCTGAGCTTCTTTCAAAAGTTCAAAATTGATTTTTTTTATGGAGAAGATAAGTGAAATTTCAGCCAACTAAGAAATTTTGATTAAATGTCAAAACAAGAGTAAAATCAATGGCCCTCCAATAGTACCATGGCAATTCTACAGAGTGTGGAAAAGATGGTGAATGTGTATGCATAAAAGGGTATCTACTTCTTGAGGACTTTTATTTTATGTAAGTTTCCATATATTTTACAATGTGTTCCTAGGCTTAGCATTGCATATTCATCTATGCTAAACTGTGTAACACATGAAAGAGAAACCCCAAACTTTTATGAGTTGTGGAATGATGAAATCTTATAAATATTTGTAAATGATCTTGTTTTCTGTGCCATCACTGATCCTCTAAGTATGACACAACCTTTTGGTACTTTACTTTCCTGATGGGAGAAAGAAAGGTTCATCTTCTTCATTAGGAAACCATGCAAGCTTTTGAAGGAGATTTTGTTACTTGTGTTTTAAATTGAAAAGATCAGTAAGAAAAACTGTATCTATAAAGCTGTATGGGGAAGAGGATTGATGCGAGTGAGGAAGGCATGGGAGAGGAGAGCGGAGGAATACTGAAAATGCACAGAAAGTACATTATATACACTGATGAGAATGGTCTACATAATTCAGTGTAATAAAAATTTAATAAATGAATGACTAGCCCAAATATATTCACAAACATCTTTCACCTCCCTCATACTCTACACAACATTCCCTTTTAACTAAAAGTGGAAAATTTTACAGAAGCCCTTACCGACTTCCCACTTGAGAAGGCTGTTGTCCTCCCTCTCCATTTTTCCAATGACATACCAGATACATGCCATCCAGTGTGCAAGGAGAGCAAACATGGACATGAGCAGGGTGAGGACAATTGTGCTGTGTTGAGAATAACGGTCAAGTTTCTGCAGAAGGCGTAAAAGACGCAGCAGCCGGACAGTCTTCAGAAGATGCACAAGGGACACCTGTGGTGAGGACAGAGAAGCATGGTTTGGCACAGCGGCTGCACTCATAGCATAGTGTCTTATGGAACCCACACCCAAGGTGGAAATTTTCTGAAATGAAGAATGATGACGGTT
This sequence comes from Alexandromys fortis, assembly GCF_014885135.2. Lineage (NCBI taxonomy): Eukaryota > Metazoa > Chordata > Mammalia > Rodentia > Cricetidae > Alexandromys > Alexandromys fortis. Next base: position 4,394,191 of record NW_026068037.1, on the reverse strand, counting down.
TCACCACTGTGGCCATACTGATGAGTGTTTTGACCTCAGATACTGTATCAAGAGCTGAAAGGATGAGGCAAGGTAGGCTAAAGGTTAATTGTTCCAGCAAACACTTCATTCATAATAATTGATTTGATTTTCCACCTGATTGTGTATGATTGTGTATATAATGCTGTGCAACTAAAACACCCTGAGTGTAAGATGTCTCCATCACCTTGAACACGTTTTCTGTCAGTTCCGCTTTCCCTATACAGGGAATAGATTTGTGTTGTGAGTAATCCATACATATTGAATAAAATCTTAGAAAGTCATAATAAAGGTAATTTTAATTTAATAATTGCTTGGTATTCATTTCCTGAGGCTTTAATGGTTCAATTAAAACCCATCCTGACCTGCAAAGAGTCATTTCTTTAAGTCAGCTGACCCCAAAACTTAGTAAGTACTTCACACTCAAGTCCCAGTGGCACCTTCTGTGTCACTTGCTGAACTACCCGACTTCTGCCACCATCAATAAACAGAGAAGACATTCAGTGAGGCACTCAGACCTGGAGCTTCTCTCCAGACTGTTCAGAAGCCAAAATCAAGTGGAATGGGAAATTTTGGTGCCTCTCCTATGCCCTGTCTTTTCCTATATTCAGACTTCTGACTCAAGGGCTACTTCCCCAAATTTAGGCATAAATTGAAACCCACCATTGGTAAACCCAGGCACGGTCAGAATTAGTATTAACAAGAGGTACACCCACTACTTGCTCTATAACCAACTTCCTGGAACTTCAGAGAGCATTCTAAAGCAGAAAGCATAGACTATCAACTCACCAGGAACAGCTGGATAGACTCCTTGGCCAGGACTACAACAGAGGAGGAGTGACTGTAGCTTGTGGTACCAGTTAGTCTGGCTACAGTTAGCTTGCCCTTTATAGAATATAATCACCGACAAGGTCAGCATCTTCAGAGGGATTGCCTAGAAACCAACTAGTCAGTTGATTTAAATTCTTTCCTCAATTACCCATCTTCCCTTATCTCTATGAAAAACAGTGCTTTTGCCACTGTTCGAAAGGCTTGAAATAATTGATATAAGAATGACTGGACTCATAAAGAATGGACAGATCTTTAAGATGTAAGATATTCAAATCTCAACATAGGAACAGATATTCAACAAAATGTGGTCAATCCTAATCTTGTGAATTACACACTTAAATATAATACAATCTTTTCTTTAACATTTTTTCCCTTCTCCTTCCTTCCCCTCCCTCCCCTCTTCTTCCCCTTCTCTCTTTTCTCTCCTCTTCTGCCTGTCTGCATGCATACAGATGCCCCTCCTGTGGGAAAGTCACAGCATAACCCTTAGGAGTGGATTCTCTCTTTCCACTATGTGGGTTCCTGAGATGGAGCTCAGGTTGCCAGGCTCAGCATCAAGCACCTGTACCTGCTGAGCACCTGGGAACCTGATGGATATCGTGCTCTTTATGCCTCCTTAGTACTCTCTATGGTCAAGTTTAACTGGCTCTCTCCCTTCAGAACCAAGATTTCATCTACCATTTATCAAGCTATTGTGGAACACAAATCACACGTTAGGATTTAACAATCTCTACAGTTTGATTCAGACAGCTATTGTGAATGGAGTTTGTTTGATCGGTAGCTGAATTTGTTGGAAGTGAAATGAGCCTGTGCTGACTCCCAGTGGAGGACACCATCTGGGTGCGGGATGGGCACACACGACTCGTTTTCTCTGGCATCAGGGGGTGGTTTGGGAAAGAATATGGAACTTCCCTATGTGCCATTTCACAAGTATCAACTCTGGTGATATGGAACAATCCAAACAAAGAAAAATATTACTAAATGTGTTCTCAGCAGAGTCAATGGCTTTTTTCTCTGAATGACAATTCAGGTTTTTGGTGAATGGGGGAGGTCATAATTCTTACTCCCTTTGGGATGGCTACCCCGGATTATCACAAATGAGAATTGTACACTAGTTATGGGCAGGCGTATCTGTTCAAACTGGTAGCAGTTTCCATTTTTTCCAACTGGACATGTCCACTGTCCTGGCTGCCAGCTGGGGAAACAGAAGTATGTGTGACAGAGGGGTGGGAATAAAAGATCTTTCCTGATGTCTGAAATTAGGCAGAGCATTAGATAGACATATTTTATTAACTTGATCAAGAACTGTAGGAAGTTTTGATATTCCATGATGGTAAGTGATCTACACCATTTCCTTTCCACTTGATTTGTCATTCCTATTTTTGTCTTTCACAGAACCTTTTAGTGAGATGCATGGTCCATTTCAATGGGTGTATTAAAAACATTTGCCAATGGCAGTTAGGACTAGGAGAGTCAAGGTCTACAGAGCACTTTCTGATCTCCGTACTGCATTTTGAGTTTCTTCTATGGAAATGTATGTACTGGACACATTTAAAATCTGGTAGAAGCAGGCTTGTTTTAGTTTCCATGACTAAGAACATTTCTTATAAGTTGTCCTCATCATGTGGTTTGTTGGAAAAGAACAGAATATCTTGAACAAGTTTTTCTGTTAAACTAGAATATTTTGTACTTATTAACTTAGTAAAGGGTAGTGGGTTTGTGCTGCTTTTTAGGTGAACAGGCCTGTGAAAAGGAGGAGCAGTGTCTCTGGTAGAAAGCCCCTTCTCCCTCTTGTTTTGCTTTCTGATTTCCAGCAATCACAAAGCACTGATCCAAGATTCCGAGACACTGAGCAAAAGGGGGAGGAGATCAGTGACCTTGTCACCAAATGCAAGAATCTCACCTGTTAAGTTAGACAGCAATGATGTTAATTGTGTAGAAACATACACTAAATATCTCTTGTATATATTTATTATCTATATTACATTTACATATCTAAATTATCTTATTTCAGTAACCAAAAAAAGACCATAAAAATTCTATTCATACTTAGTAGCAAAGCAGCAAATTAATTTAAAAACAAACTGTGTTAAGCAGAATTTATTTGACCATTTGGCCAGCGAATTCAGAATGTTTTAATAAACATTTTTTTAGATTAATTGCAGTTCTGCAAAATTCTTGTTTTAACTCATTGCATTTCATTGTGGTACTTATTTAGATAAATTCAATCTCAAAAAAAAAGAAAAATCTCAAATTCAAATAGGTAAATATTCAGTGTCATGTGGATTGATACTATGTGCTAACTTTTCTTTCTTGGTAGCTTTTTTTCCTAATGATGTCACTCTCAAACTTCCAACTCAAAAAAAAAAAAAAGAAAGAAAGAAAGACAAAAACTCTCATGGCACAGGAAATTAGTAAATATGCAAATATGTCAACCTGCACTAAGCAATTGGGATAGAAGTTGTATGTTCATCTTAAAACCAATGACATCTGCGTTTGAAATTCTGATCACTTTGCTACTCTTGGAAACCAAAAGGATATGATTTATATGAAGGCATATCAATTGGTAAGGGAATTTATTTAATTTGAATTCATGTTCTTAGTACTTTATTTTTACAGGTTAAAGTTGGTGACCACAGCCAAACCACGTACAAAATCAAAATTGGTCTTCCTAAATATGTCTGTGGTTATAAGACAGTTTTTTAAAAATGTCCCTTACTGAATGTAAAAATAGTTGTTACTAAAAATGGAAGTCATTCTTCCTTGTGAGGAGATGTGGTGAAAAGCAGGAAGGAGAGGGAGTGCAGGTGTTAATCAACTCAAGAATCTGAAGTTTATGAGACTGTGTCATTTAAGTGGGTGAATTCCTTTACTCCAAGACTAACATTCTTTTTTGTCTGATCAGCCTTCAGTTAGCTGTGTTAATGAATAATGAAATAACAGAGACAGAGTTAAAGAAATGTTTGCAATTCCTCACCAAATTCTCCAGCTGATTTCCTTTAGAAATCTAAAGTGATGCTTTGGTACCAAAGGATTATTTAGTGAGTCGAAATTTATGACAAATCCAGGCTTTTTTTCTGTATGTGTTTTATCTGGTTCTGAGCACTGAAGGAAGGGATCAGAAGAGCTTCACCTCTTCAAGTGCAGAATCTGGCCTGTGTGCCACTGACTATCTCAGAATCCTTACTACAGAGGGCACAGACCCCAGTGAGCACCAACTGCCAGCAACATTTAACACCAAACATATGCAAACCAACCGCAGCACATAAAGGCCACATGGAAGAAGTTTCTACTCACCACGGTGACATTGAAAGCATACAGGAGGTCAAACGGCAGGGCAGCAATCAAATCAATGATGAACCAGGTCGTGACATAGTGGATACAAATAGATCTCGCTTCAAAGATAACTTGGCCAGACTTGCTGACATAAGTTGTTCGGAAATTTAGAATAATATCTGCTTGGGAAAAAAAACGATAATTAAGAAAAATGGGAAAAAGGAGAAGAAAAAGAAAAAGTAAAAATTAATGAAAAAGAGAACAAAAAAGGGAGGAATTTGGGAAGACAAGCAGTTAGGGTAGAAGCAAGGAGAAATGCATATAAAATTATACAAAATCAAGCAAAAAGTAAGTTTAAGCTATTTCAGATTTGTCCTCATGGATTCAATATAAATTAATGAGAAAATGCTGAAGACAGGCAAAGGACACTTGGCACACTATGTTTAAATGACTAACGTTTACAGCCATCGGAACAGTTGTGACATTACCAAGTGCCCAACGTGTACTATTCTAGAGCTTGTCTGGAGATTGTTCCAGTCCCTTGGTAGAGGTAGAAACAATAGCTGTCATGTGCAAAACACTACTTTATTGCAAGCACAAAATTTATCAGATCACTGTGTGGACATGAAATTCACCCTTGACTTGAAGTCACATCTCTTACCAAGTACAGCAGTTATAAATTTGGATCTATAGCTTAATCTTTCCTTTTCTGTTCTTCTACTCATTGGTAAACCCCAGTAAAACAACAACAGCACAAAGAACAAGACGATGTGACGTTTTGTTAGAGGATTGGATGGGGAGATAGAGGAGGCTATGATCATATTTCACTGCAAATATTTAAAACTATTAAAAATAAACAAAAACAAAATTTAAAACTCATGATTTTGCTCATTATTAACTTGGGTTTTGTTTTGATTTTCATTTTGTGCTCACCCTTCTGTAATAGACTCAGCATCCATGGCCCTAGGCTTGCCCTGCACTCAGATATTTGACAGAGAATTTGTGTACATAGTAATATGGGTCCAGTGTTAGGCTACACTTTAAGCAGAAAGGGGGCTGTATTGAAGGGCTGTCCCAGGCAAGGCCACTGAAGAGACTTTTCTTCAGATGGTGACAGGGAATGAAAAGATAATAAATAGAAAATAGCAATGGTGTCATGGAGTGAAGTATGTAGCAGGGCAGATAGGTGGTCTGTAGGTGCTGTGTGAAACCAAGACTGATGTTTGCTAAGTAAATGTCTGTATGGAGGATTCATGATGGTGGGTTAGAAGCAAGCAGCGCTTCCAGTTTCTGTGTCTCAGAAACCAAACAACATAGCACAGTTCCTTACTGGGTGTGGGATGTAGAACTGTGAGGGAACAAGCAGAGGAGAATGTGACCTAAAACTGATATAGAACCGAAGGACCATTTGAAGAGACCGTGAGGAACATGTTTGTTTCTCAATAAAAACTGTTTTAAAAGGCAGCTGTGGTGAAATGTGTGCTGCTGGGGGAAAGTCCCTGTTTTATTTTCTCTTGGAATTCACAGCAAATATTTCCATGCTGTCTGCATAGCACACGGTGTGTGATAAGACATGGGGAAATAAGCTCACTAGAAAACATAGGGACGTGATTCCAGTTGGAATTAAGGAATATCGTTTATTCTTAAGAGGCTGGGTCAGTGGGCCCCCTAAGGGAGCTCAGTACATAATCCACCCAGCCTTGTGAAGCAGGGCTGTCTTAAGTGGAACAGCATGGAACCTGTTGTGCCTCCTCCACCCAGTCTGTGGTTTGTTCCTCTTTGTAAAATGTCTGAGATCCAGACAGAAAAAGGAGCTGCAAGTGCACTGACCCAATATGTCCTCCAGAAACTCCCCCTGAAGGAACTTTGGTTCCATGCTACCATGCACTAGTGATGAGGAAAGCAAAGCTATTCCAACCGGGTCTGGTCCTGAACAATTCTCATTGTTCTAAAGCAAACATCATGTAAAAAAGACACGAGTGAAAATCCCTTAACTGCTGTCTTCTCCATGGGCTGCAGAGCCCAAGCAGACAAGGAAAGGACACAGCCTGGCAGAGCGGGTTCCTCATGCACATGGCCACCCCGGAAGACAGCACACAGCCTGTATCCCCCTTCCTCTTTTTTTCCTCTTATTTTCTAACTTGGTTGGTACAGCATACACATATATAGTCCCCTTTTGTCCCATTATTGACTTTTTATTTTTTTTGCTGTTCTTTCTGCCTTTTAACTCCCTCTAATAGCTGGTTTCTTTTCTTTTCTCCATATACATACTTTTTCTGTTTCAACATAATTATGACCTTTGCTTCATACCTTTTGTTTCCTTTTTCCCTGTCTACTTTTTGAATATTCTATTGTTTTTGTTTTCTACTTATTATTTTCTTTTATGCCAAGATACTGCAACCTACTCTTAAAGTCTCCTACAGAGCTGCAGTGAAAAAGTCAGCAGGGTACTGACACAAAGCAGACATGGAACAGAATAGGATATCTAGAATAAATGAACTCACCAATGTCCAGTAAACTGGTTCTCAATGTCAAAAACCTACATTAGGAAAGCAGATATTCACATATAGAAGACTAAAGCTACCTAGATTCTACCTTCACCCTGAACAAAAGTCAAATAAAAAAAAAAGGTTTGAGCAGGAGAGAGAAGAGGAATAAGAGAGAGGATGGGTGATAAAATAATTATAATTCATAATGCCTGTATATGAAATTCTGAAGAATAAAAAATAGAAAACTGCATCCAAAACTGTAATATAAAATCTGAATCATTAAGAAAAAATGTTCAAGGGCTGAAGAGATGGCTCAGCAGACTGGCTCTTAACTTCTAGAGGACTTCCAGGTTTAATTCCCAGCACCTATATGGCAGCTCACAAGTGTGTGTGACTACAGTACAGGATAGCTCACACAGACATACATGCAAGCAAAACACCAATGCTCATAAAATAAAAATAGATAAATTATTTTAAAAAGTTCAAAAAAGGAAGGAAGAAAAAAAGGAAGGAGGGAAGAAAAGAAAGAAAGAAAGAAAGAAAGAAAAGAGGACTTGAGTATTAAATCCACAAAGATATGAGTTCTCCTAATATGAGTTCTCCTAATACATGCTTTTGGAGAAAATATAAGGTCCAGTATGGTGATATTTTCTTTGTGATCTAACAAATGAAACTGCCTAAAGATCAGAGAACAAAGTTAAGCCACCAATTAGCCATAGAGGTTGGGCTGTGGTGACACACACCTTTATTTCCAGCATTCGGGAGGCAGAGGCAGATGGATTCCTGTGAGTTCAAGGCCTCCCTCAGTTGTACAAGACTGAAACAGTCTAAAAGAGAAACACAGTGACTCACACTTTTGATCCCAGCACTAGGAAAATGGAGACAGGAAGAACTCTGACTTGGCAGAGAGAGGAATGTAAAGTGGGAGGAGAAAGGAACTCAATGCATTCAGTCTGATGACTTGTAGAGGCAGGATAGGCCATTCGGTCTGAGGATTTTGTAGAGGTAAGAACTAGTGGCTGCTGCTCTGCTGATCTTTCAGTTTTCACCCCTTAATATCTGACTCCAGGTGTTATTATTGAGACAAATTAGAAATCGTGTTACAATCCAGAAAAGGGCACACAGCAGTGGAGTGCTGGTGCTCACACTTCACTCATGTGAATCTGTGCAGTGACCTGACCATGCAGCTAAGCTTTGCCTAGATTTCCTGTGTTACACAGACAGTGAGACAGTCAACAAACACTGTTCTACTCTGAACATCTGCAGTTACTTGCTACGCAGAATAACAATACTGTCAACAATTGCCCTGTCATTTGTCACTCTTTTAAGGGTGAGATGACATGATAGAGGACTTGTAGCAGACTATGTTTGTGGTTACAAATAACACACGTGTTCTCAGTAGTGCACAATGCTGTTTTTAATTCTTTAGAATTGTGACCTCATTGATTCATCAAAACAATACTATGATGTATGTGTTTTCATTATTCCTTTTACAAGTAGGGAAACTGAGTGATAAAAAAGATGAAGTAACTTGCCCAGAATCATACAGATGACAATAGTGTACACATACTTAAACTTCACAGCTAGCTAACAAAGGAAGTGTTGAACTCCATACCTCTGAGTTCCAATTCAGAACTTTGGGTTTTGTGCTTTGGTAGAAACCAGTTACATTAATAATCTGGAATCATGTACTCAGTGATCCTCAATTCCCAAATTATAATTGTTCTAGCCCATAGTGCATAAGGTAATACATAAGCTGTTATTAAACAACACATTTCATCAAAAGTAAATATATTTGGACATTTGTATTGTTGATATTGAGAACATGAAAGAGTGATGCTGACAGAAAAGGAACACTCACACCAGATGGTGATGTCTACCACAGGGAAAGACGCTGTTGTGAGCCAGTGCCACTGCAGCACCATGCCTGGCCACAGTGAGTAGCAGAAGAGAGAGAATGCCACCAGACCCTTGAGTGATGTGAACTTTGCATACCTCCTCTTCAACTGTCTAAGATCGTGAATTTCTGCAGCAGTGAGCAGCTTAACACGTGCAGCTACCATTTTGGAATGGAAGCAGGCATTGTCATTTCAGTGTGACAGGAAGGAAGCTCAGGCTAAGTATTTCTGTTCTAGAGAAAGTGTTGCCAAATCCATGATGAAGTTTGGTTTCTGTGGTATAGGTTGAGGTAAGTGTGTGAGTTCACCATAAAGTTGAAAGAACCATACAGTTAGAGTCATCAATGTGAAGATGGCACAAGAGAGTAACCAGAGTTGATAAAATTATTTATTTTTTTTTTTAATGTTTATTTATTTATTATGTATACAATATTCTGTCTACATGTATGCCTACAGGCCAGAAGAGGACACCAGACCTCATTACAGATGGTTGTAAGACACCATGTGGTTGCTGGGAATTGAACTCAGGACCTTTGGAAGAGCAGGCAATGCTCTTAACTGCTGCGCCATCTCTCCAGCCCAATAAAATTATTAAATATTTCAAAATGACTAGTACAACTGCATGCTCTTCAAATAATGAATATTCAAGATATGTCAGCTGTCCCTATGAAGCCATTTTACACTGTGTGCATGAACTGATCTCCATATGTGTCAATTACCAAATAGACACATATTAAAGTGAAGTGTTGAAGCTACAGAGATGGCTCAGTGGGTAAGAATACTTGATGCCAAGGCTGACGAACTGAGTTTGATTCCTGGAAACAATGTGATGGAACAGGGAAGCTGACTTCACCAAGTTGTCCTAGAACCTCCACACATATGCCACGGCACACGTAAGCACATGCACTACCAAAACAGACATGCATATGTTAGAAAAGTTTAAGATACAGAACAATTGTAGTGGTAATTCCTTCCATGGTTACTGGTCACCATGTCTATCACAAATTTTCCAGAAAGCCTGCTGTGCTGACCACATACTGACACACCTCCATAAACATAAAAAACAAACAAAAACCTGAAAAGTGAACACTTACTTAATTGACACAGCAACCCTCTTTCAGGGTGTGTGCCTACGCAGGAGACAAAGACAAACGAGAAGTTACACTTCTCAATAGAGCAGGTAGTGGATGGGTCATTATAAAGTGCAGTTGAGAAGGCTTCTATGAGACAACTTGTTGGTTGATTGAACTTATGATGAAAAGTGACCTGCTAGCTCTAACTTGAAAAAGAAGCAACCAAGAACTTTTGTGAACAGATGGTGACAACACTAATGAAAATAGGTTTTTTTTCAGCTTGCATTTGAAACTTGAATACTGTTTATTTTCAAAGAGGAAATGCACTTACTTATAATCTAAAGACTGTATTTTCCCAGGATGAGGATAAAATGGTGCAGCGATTGATCTAAATAATTAGTGGTTTGAGTAACCAACTTTAAAACAACAACAAAATACTTTTGTCAAGCATTGGAAAGGATGCAGGTCTGGACTATCCCCAAAGGTCTTCACATTTTCCATACATTTTGCTACTGGTCAGACTGACATCATCCCCAGTTCACCAGAGTTGCAGAATAGTTAAGCAGTTGTGTGTGTGGGGGGGGGGTAAATTTTCACACTCAATGTTATTTTATTTCTATATTCTAAAAGATCAAGAGTGTTGCACCAATGGATTTTCCTTATAGGGAATTACCTGAGATTGGTGCAATGAAATTCTCAGAAAAAAATAGGACATTAGGAGGAGATTTTCCCTGAACCTTTCATGTCTTATTCTTCCTGTTAGAGTCCTAAGCAGGCCTGATATTACTGACCTTCTGACATCAGTGGATGCCATGCTAAGGGTTATATGGTTGCAGACCAATCTCACTCTGAATACTTTTTGGCAGAATGTGAAATCTCTACTCTGTTATACCTTCTAAATTATGATGAACTAAACTTTCAAACCCAGGAACTAAAACTAAACCCTTTAAGTAGTCCTTCCAGACTTCCATTCATGGCAGTGCAAATGTAGAAATCACGCATCATCTGATCCAGGAGAAACATTCCCGAATCCGTAGAAAATTAACTGAAAATAATGTTTCTCCTCAAATTTTTTTTGAGGACATCTGATATGTCATCCATTATGCTCCATGGTTTGGAGATCCTAGGTAATGGGTCCTTAATATACAGAGAGTTATGGGCATTCCATGGTTTACAGCCTTTACAAAGGGTTGATCCTAATCTATTGCACCAGAATGAAGATACAATTGAATTCTCTGATGATGCAGATCACAATTATATTCTGAGATAATGTGCCTTGTTGTCTTCATGCTTTATATAGTGCAATTAAAGGCAAGCAATAGAGAAATAACTGGATATGTTATTTTCTTATTTTCAGACTTACAAAATTATTCCCCCCCCCCACTATGTGTGAGCTGAAAAGCAAAGAAATTAAATGCATTCACCCCCTGAGTTTGATTTTCTGTAGAGCAATGTCGTTAGAATGTCCATAGTTCTAAAAGGAAATGACAGGTAAAATTGATATAACATAAATTAGTAGATTACTTTATTAGCCTTCACGTCAGGTGGGAAATAATTTAAAAATTGTATTGAATTACTTGGTAAAAAGTCCGTTAAAATATAATGGTGTTCACAAAAGCATGTGCTCTGCATATAAATAATTACTAACTTAGGCATTTTAAAAAGAATAATTGATGTGGTACTGTGTGGGTGGAGGGACATTTAACTAAACCAGCTCTAGCTGATGTTCTAAAGGTACTCTGGTTGTTTCCATTGCTTGTGAGGCAGTCCTTTAAGTACAGCACCAAGTCACAGCACATTTGGGTCAGAGGGTGTGGGGACAATGAATAGAGAGGAAATTGATCAGGAGGCTGGAGGGATGGATAATCTTAACCTTTCACTAATGAACCATTGGTGTCAAGTATAAAATTTCCTGTCATCTGACCCTGCTCAGCACATCAGCATTCATCTATCTTTATTACTCTAAAAGGGATAGATTTATAAAAAAAATAAAGAGCAACAGACTCCGTGGGAGATAGCAGCATATGAGAACAAGAGGACTCACAACAGAATGATCAGGGGGCAAAAAGACCAGATTACGTGATGTGGACCCATACTGATGTGGACCCACATTGATGCTTATTTACGTTTTGTGTCAGTGGGCCGCTTGCACTCATGGAGACTCATACACAACATGGCATCCTCCATCAACTTCAAACTATTGCGAAGGGAAGAGACCTAGAAGTCCTGTATCCCAATGGTTTGCCTTATGTAGAAATTGTGCCTTGAATAAGAAATATCCCCTAAGGCTCATATGTTTGAAATAATTTAAAAATAATACCAAGATGGTGGCACTGTTTGGGGAGACTGCAGAACCTTTGGGAGGTGTAGTCTTACTGGAAGAAGTATGCCACTGAGAATGGGCATTGAGGGGTTTATGGCCTTGCCTCACTTCCTTTCCTATTGCTCCATGCTCCTTTTGTGCAGATGAAATACATTTCTCTGCTTGTTTCACTGCAGATACCAAACTGTCTCCTTTATCTTTATAATTAGAAAAAAGTTAAATATCTTAACATAGTAAAGAAGACCTCTTTTGAAAGCGATTACTGTTCCTTTAGAGGCCAGTACTAAGAGTTCAACTGACCATCCTAGAGTAGTCCCACTGAAGACACCAGCACACAGGTGTTCTTCTGCTGACATTCTCAGCATCCAGTTACCTCAGAACTTTCCAACTGTAATGATTACTTTCACTGTTCTAACATATTAAATACTGCTACAGAGGCCATAGTTTTCTACCCTGCATGGAGTCCTTGGACTCAAAGAAAGCTAATCACTACAGGTTTTCACATTCTTTTTTTTTTATTTTCATTTTTATTTTTATTTTTCGAGATAGGGTTTCTCTGTAGCTTTTGGTTCCTGTCCTGGAACTAGCTCTTGTAGACCAGGCTGGCCTTGAACTCACAGAGATCCGTTAGTCTCTCCCTCCCGAGTGCTGGGATTAAAGGCTTGCTCCACCACCGCCCGGCAGGTTTTCACATTCTTATGAACTTATGCCAGTAAATCCTTATATGCACAATGAAGTAATGTTAATTCAAAGTAAATAATAAAATTGCCTAGTACACACCATTGACATTCTATTACTCTCCATAACTATTCATTTGTATCAGACTGAGCTTGTACATGACTGCTAAAGACTTCTGTATATCATGCACAAGACTACTAGTTTGGGCTCTCAATAAATTAATCACCTTTTCAGTGATGTTTAAATCCAAATTAGATGCTGAGCTTCAATAAAAAATACTTTAATAGGGATGGAGAGTTGGGTTAAGAGTCAAGCACACTGGCTTCTTCCCTTCCAGAGGACCTGTGTTCAGTTCTCAGCACCCACATGCCAGAGACCACTGTGAACACAGAGCATGCTTGAGACACAAATCCTTCACTATATCCCAGTGACATGCTGACTGTGCTTGCCATCACAGCAGACCCTGCTAAGAATGTCTTAATGGCCGTGCAGCAGAGGGGCTGGCAATGTAGAAAGAGGAGTCAAATTCCCTGCACTGTGGGCAGCAGAATAGGTGTTCACCATCGCTTCACTCACAGGCTTCCAAACTGAGAAACAGGATCTAGGGGCATCTTGTCAGAGTTGCCTGACCTGCTCACTGTCATTTCTGTTTCTACTTTACAGACCTGGAATATACCATTCAGTCTTGTTTTCATGCCAATAAAACACCAATAATAGCCAGCATGCATTACATCATTACTTTGTTGAAGGCTGTTTTTGCGGCTTCCTGTGCATTCACTGTTTTTAGCTTCACTGGGGTCACTGTAAAGGCAGTGGTGTGTCCTCTAACAATGTGTGCCCAACTCAGCTATTCTGCGAAGATGGCAGATGAGCTGTGTTTGGAACACACACACACACACACACACACACACACACACACACATAAAATGACAAGGCTAGATTTCATTCTTGGTGCCTTTGTCTCCTTCCATCCCAGTGGGAAGGGAATTCCAGTGATGTCTATGAGCTTTTATGGTGTTAAAGTAAGTTTTAGAATGATAAAATTAGTATTTAGCATTGCAATTATAGATTTGCCACACATAAAATGTACAATTTTTAAAAAATATAGTTTAAGAATATACACGGCATATATACTTAAAATGAACTAACACTAAGAAAATAATTGGATGAATTTTCCAAGGCTGGCTGTCCCTATAAACCCCATGGTGAGAGCTACAACTAGAGCCAGAATAATTCTTTATTAGCCACACTGATTGTTACCTTCCCCAATGTAACCAGTGTCCTTATTACCATACACTAATCATGCTTGGATAAGTTACAAGCGCAATGTAAAATAAAAAGTAGTTTTGCTTTTGATTATAGAGGCCTTTACTAGAAAACCAAGTATTTTTTTATTTCTGTATTGTGTTCCATTGCCTTATTATGAAGATGTCCATATTTTAATTTAATTGGATGGAAAATGGGATCTTCTGAATTCAGGAAAGTTGGATATTAGTGTTAGTGATGTACATAATGCATGTATATATGTATATATATTTATACTATATATTATATATAATCAAGCACACACATGTTTTACTTGTAAATATGTAGTGTGAGCATTGATTTTTAAGTTCACCTTTCTAGGTCACCAAGTATGCATCTACTTTAATAGCAGCTGCTAGGGAATCTAATAGAAAAAAAAAAAACAGACTTATTCATAGCTGTCCCCGGAATATATATTTCCTAAATTCATTATAATTTCTATTTTTTCCTTCTTTCCAATGATGTTTTTAAAGATTTTTCTGGTGGTAAAGTGATGCTGAGCACTCTAACTACATCTGCACACCCTTTCCTACGAGGTGCCCGTCAGGATGTCTGTCCAGTGGAAGTCACCTCTCCTCCTCCTGTTCTGCTTCAGAGGAGCTGTGCATTCTTGCATGAATTGCATTCTATTTGTGAGAGTATATCCACTTACAGATCATTAAGATACCCCACTCTGGTGTCTTTCTGTCCTTTCAACTCTTACAATTTGTTTACAGCTTTTCTGCTATTACTTTATACAGTGTGAACAGTGAGTCAAGATCCATATTTTCTAAATGGATGTCCAATTGATCCAGGACTATTTTTTGAGAACAACACTTTCTGAAAACATCTCAGTTGTAGCTCTGCCGTACACAGTGGTTGCATGTGTTAAACATGTGGTTACATGTGTATGTTTCTTTTTCTGTGTTTCTCAGATATCCCATTTCCATCTTCGTAGCATAGAGGTAGAAGTGTTCAAACCAGAGTTATAAACTCACAAGAATATTTACAATACAGTCAATACATTGGACTCTTGAAGAAAATTCAAGTATGATTTAATAAAGATACAAAGTATTATATTAAAAATGAAACAGTTAAATTTTAATGTTTGAAAAGCTGAAACTGTACTTGATTAAAAAAATAAAGATTCTTGCTTAAGCCTATTGTGATAGCATGAGTGTGTTTATGAGTGCCATCAGTGAAAGCTGTTCATATTTTAGAATTATGCTACAGCTGTGGGAGCTTATGGTTTCCATAACTCGATCTATTCTCAGGCACTCTACATAGGGCCAACACAAAGATCAATGTTTCTAAGCCACACTCACCCAATTTCTCTAAATTATGAACAGCTCCAGCCAACCACCCTAGAGTTGGAATCCAAAATTCTAGTTGCATCTTAATCTAGACCACTGATGTAAAAAGGCAACTTGAGAAGCAAAATGGTCTTTATTTTGTATTAAATGCTCCTTCTTTGTCTGCGTTGCCTGCCTAATGTCAAGGCAAGTTGGTATCTCTGGGTATTTAGGAACTATACAAGAAGAAGGTGACTCCAGGGCAGGTAGTCACAGGACAAGGAAAATCTGGAGTCCAAACAGTTGCATGTGGGAATTGGCAGGAATAGCAGGGGTAGAGAAGACCAGCATTCAAAAGTCAGCAGACTCTTGGGAACCAGGTTGTAATGCCAGTCAGGGTGAGTGAAAACACAGTTTTCCTAACTCCAGATGGAGCCTTGAGCTGCAGGATACTTTTAACTATTCCTATCATGCACTGAAGGATTCTCTTCAAACCCTAGCAAGATCAACCCCATCTTGAACCAAACGATTGAGCCCGCAGTCACTTCTGCACTGGAACAGTAGGCAGAACTCTGAAATGCAGAATTCCCTCATCTCTTGCAGACTGAGCATCATACAGGACTCTCAGAGAGGAAGACACAAACTCAGAGGTCTGACAATGGCCCTAGTTTTCTATTCTGTCATAAGGAATCCCAATACATCACTTTACTCCCCTTTGGATTCTTGAGTCTGAGTTGAGGTCAAGCATTGATTACCTATCCTGAAAAAGTCATGTGCTATTTCTGAGTCAGTTTCCCCCCTGTTATATACTATTTCTAGAGTGAATGGAAGAAATAGCTACCAGTCCATATAAAAAATACAGTTTCTAGACTTTTTCAGAATTGTTTTAGACAAAGCAAACATAGCATTCAGAATATACCAATATATTTGTGTGTTCATAGGTCACAGGTTACCAAAAGATATATATAAAAAAACAGATCTTGGTAGAAACACAGTGATTCATTAAAAATGTTCTGCTTAGTGGGTGGGTGCACCCACCCAGACAGTGGGGGCTGATCTATTGGGAGCTCACCAAGCCCAGCTGGACTGTGACCGAAAAAGCATGGAATAAAACCGGACTCTCTGATCATGGCGAACAATGAGGACTGATGAGAAGCCAAGGTCAATGGCAAGGGGTTTTGATCCTACTTCATGTTCCGGCTTGGTGGGAGCCTAGCCAGTTTGGATGTTCACCTTCCTAGACATGGACGGAGGGGGGAGGACCTTGGACTTTCCACAGGGCAGGGAACCATGACTGCTCTTTGGATTGGAGAGGGAGGGGGAGAGGAGTGGGGGGAGGGGGAGAAGTGTGGGGGGAGGGGGAGAAGAGTGAGGGGAGGGGGAGAAGAGTGGGGGGACGGGAGGGAAATGGGAGGCTGGGAGGAGGCGGAAACTTTTTTTTTCTTATTCTCAATAAAAAAAAATGTTCTGCTTATTAGTCCAGAAAAGATGTTACCTACACATTAATACTTTTAATCACAATGCAAGAGCCTCACAGCTCTTTGCTTGTGGATTAAGGTGCAGTTAATTGTGCTTGTGGATAAACGTGCAGTTGAATAACACACATAGTTCAGTACTCAGGACTAAAGATGGTCACTATACAGCAATAACTATAAGGCTTAGCCTTTGTCTCAAAAAGTTGTTTTCTGAAGTATCCCTTTAGCCATTGAAGTGCAACTAAGGCCCTCATCCTTCCTTCCACATGGCCTGACTGCATGTGACTTTGGTGAATCTTATTAGTCAAGCTAATGTTTATTGCTTCATTAGTATTTCAATGCTCACTCTCAGTCATGCTCATCTTAGAGAGGTCCAAGGAGATGGCTTAGAGTGACCATGCTTTGACCAAGCCTGATGACCAGAGATCAATCCTCAGACCCATATGGAAGGAGAGAACCAATCCATTTTAGTTCCTGGTTTTAGACACTATAATGTTAACCTCCGCATGCCCAGCATGTGCATAGCACCTACACTCACAATTAAATAAATGTGACTTTTTAAGAAAAAGCAGGAATTGAATCTAGATCAGCGGTGTAGAGCTTGAACAGCCTGTGTGGTCTTAGATTTAAGCACCAGCACAGTTAATCAATAAATCAACTAATCAACCCAAATTAATAATCTCCCCATTCTACAGGAAACATAAAAGAAGATCACCTTAGAGCACCTCAGAATGTGGTCATTTATTTCAGTTCTTATTACATATTCTTCTTTCATTCAAATATGAAGAAAATTGCATCTAATGTTTAAAATTGCCTTTCTCTTCTTTCATTCTGTGTAAAAGTCTTATAATATGACTCTAAAATTTGATAAGAAACATGTCCAAAAATAGTTGGCCCCCTTTTTCCAGAGTAATAGGATTATAGCTAGGATGACGCTACCTAACCTCCCCTTGTGGTTTCATGTCTAGGCTGTTGCAATAAAGGTAGTCTGTGACAGTTTGTGATGTGCTCATGAAGATGTGCACATTGACTTTTCCATACTCTGTTGACTTTTTTNTTTTTTTTTTTTTTTTTTTTTTTTTTTTTTTTTTTTTTTTTTTTTTTTTTTTTTGCTGCTGATGGAAACAAAGACAGATGAAGGGACTTTAATAGCAACCCATTCAAGATGGTAGATCAGCAGTCAGCCTCAACTACAAAATTATTTGTAAGAAGCCAGGCGGTGGTGGTGCACGCCTTTAATCCCAGCATTTGGGAAGCAGAGGCAGGCGGATCTCTGTGAGTTCGAGGCCAGCCTGGTATACAAGAGCTAGTTCCAGGACCGGAACCAAAAACGCTATGGAGAAACCATATCTTGAAAATTAAAAAAAAAATATTTGTAAGATATCTCACTCCTTCTCCTCCCTCCTCCACCTTACACACACAGCCTACTACCCACCCCTATCTTCCACCCCTACTCAGATCATTTGATGTTAATTGCCCTATTTCTACAGAAAACTCTGTGGCAGCATTGCCTCACACCCAAAAGAGTATCTAGATGATTAACCTGAGCATTCTTTAGCCATGATGAGAGGTGATCACCAGCCCTGAGCCCCCACTCCTTAGTAGTTTTCCTTATCACATAGTGAGCAGTGTCATCTTGGGATATACCACCTCTGCAGCTGCTGGGTAAACTAAGGCAATGAGGAATACTGGGGTCCTCCCTGTGTATCTGTAAGATTGGGCAGACACACAGGCCAAGTATGTGTTTTGATTCTCAGATGAAGAACGGATTCTTCATTAGCATATGTCTATCTCACACAAAAGAAAAAGTCTTTATGTTGCTACAATCGGTTTCAGACTCTTATTCTTAGTGAGATGACCTGAAGCCAACCTTGTAGTGTGAACACTAAGTCCTGAAAGAAGCCTTGCAAAGACTGATTGACTGTTAGAACTATGAAGAGGTTCAAATGATGCGAGTCCATAGTGTATCTTGAGCTAGGTTTAGTCCTTTTTCTTGGGCTAGGTTTAGTCCCATATGTACACAGAGCTAGCATCCTGTGACTAATAGAAAAAAAATCCTTTTGGAATCTACTAATAGAACAGACAATTAGCTTCACTGACCCAGTGCTAAGAACATCATGAGATAGCATCTATCACCTAGAGGGAAGGGTCCCCCAGTCTGCTGCAACTGACTCTCTGATGCTTTCACCAAGATAGATTTAAACTGTTTTATAATTTTTTTAATTTTGCTAATGAAAAACTTCATGGAAAAAAAAAAACTTGTTCTGATGGGAGCAAGGCACCTGCAGTAATCTAGTTCCACATTTCCCAGGCCATGATCACCCAAATTTGGCTCTAGAATAAATGTTTATTCTTTTAGAGGTAAGGATTTTATC
The DNA here is from genome assembly GCF_014885135.2 of Alexandromys fortis. Lineage (NCBI taxonomy): Eukaryota > Metazoa > Chordata > Mammalia > Rodentia > Cricetidae > Alexandromys > Alexandromys fortis. The sequence goes on along the minus strand of NW_026068037.1, from coordinate 4,375,179 downwards.
TTGATGGTGTCTCCCTCAGACACCATCAATACACATAATATCAAAATAAAAAACTATAAATAAAATCTCTTGTATGTATGTCTATATATGTATATATTTGGGCATGTATATTACGCACACCTAAGTGTAGTTGATTATGTACATGTGTGCATATGTATGTACATGTGGATCATCCCATGGTGTAGACAAGTGGATATTTTTATCGTTGTATGATATGCTCAGGTAGATCATTATATGATATGGATTATGGGTCATTTAATATCATGAAAGTGTAGATCATCATATGACATGGATGTACCTTACAGTGAAGCAACATATTCTCAAGTCACACATATGGAATACTGTCTCTCATTTGTTTCCCTGCAAGTGATATCTTTTGTTTTAGTTCTTTGAAAAAGATTCATTTCTTGGCTCCTTGAACTGCTAATTTCCTTGTTTCTTGCCAACTTGTCATTGCCTGGTACATCTTTTTTAAAATTTATAATTCAGTTTTTCAGTGTAGTTTAGAATCTCCATTGCATTATTACTTAAAGAAAAGAAAACATCCCAGACCCAAAAAGACAAATATCACATATACTCACTCATAAGTGGTTTTTAAACATAAAGCAAAGAAAACCAGCCTACAATTCACAATCCCGGAGAACCTAGACAACAAAGATGATCCAAAGAGAGACATACATAGATCTAATCTACATGGGAAGTAGAAAAAGACAAGATCTCCTGAGTAAATTGGAAGCATGGGGACCTTGGGAGAGGGCTGAAGGGGAGAGGAAAAGCAGGGAGGGGAGCAGAGAAAAATGTAGAGCTCAATGAAAAATTTTAAAAAAAGAAAAAAAAGAAAACATCATCCCCCTGCCTTTCCCATGCACCTCTTCAGCTATGCACTCAGGTTCATCACCTTGTCTATTTACATCCCTACCCTGTATCTATAGACAGATTATATGTTTTCGCAGTTAATTTCTTTAAGTCATTAACTTTAGATATTGCTACTGGTCAACTAAAAAGTAAATGACAGCTTCTTCTTGATTAACCAATGAAAACAAACATTTTAAAGTTTCTGCAGAGGAATACTAAGGAAATACTAATTTCTATGAAAATGAAAATAGATGATGCTGTCAGTCCAATGCTGGTGTAGGAGGGCCTTCTGCATTTGTGTTAATTTCATTGGTTGAATAATGAAACTGCCTTGGCGTTTTGATAGGGCAGCCCTTAGGTGGGTGGAGTAGACAGAACAGAATTCTGGGAGGAAGAAGGAAGTGTGGCTCTCCTCTCCAAAATGGATGCTGGTTAGACTCGTGCCAGTAAGCCACAGTCAAGTGGTGATACACATTAATGGAAATGGGTTAATCAAGATGTGAGAGTTGGCCAATAGCAGACTAGAGATATGGGCCGGGCAGTAATCTAATCAATACAGATTTCTATTTGCTTATTTCTGATATAAGCTAGCTGGTCGGGACAGAACAAAGGGCCCTGCACTCATAATTCTACAGAGTGGTGCCTAACATGGTAACGAACTCCATGTAAAACCTGAGAGGGCTTGAAATGGAATTCTACACACACACACACACACACACACACACACACACACAGAGTTTAACACAGCTTTTTTCTGTTTGCTAGGGTGTTCTGCATAGAGATTTCCTAACTCAGCAGCCATACAAAAAAACAGCCGCACGGTTTTAAAATGAAGCTTTCTGGCCCTACCTGGGCCCTACCACTGGTGCAAACTCCAGCTATGGTGCATTTGTGGGCCTGGGTGTTTGTGTGTCTGCTTGGGATTGGAAGGAAAGGAGCTGAGATCATGCCCGTGGCTCACCTCTTCCTGCCTGGGCAGACGGCAGAATCAGGCTTGGGCAGGCAGGAAAGCATGTAAATTTCTGCCACCATACAGAGAGATGTTTCCAGGCTACACTGCTCTGCATGGCAAATTTGCCTGCAACTCAGATAAAAAGGAGTTATGTGTGGCACGCTCATTCTCTGGGTTGGACTACTGAGCTCAGCTCCTGACTGGCAGCCCCAGGCTTAGCAGAAAAGGTACATCCACCATTTTGAAATTGGAGAGAGGTGGAGCCAACATCCAGAGCAGCTGCAACCAAGCTGCTTAACATTTTAAAAGCTCTTCAAGACAGAAGAGAATTAAAGACAATGCAATAGGGCAGATTCAGATATAAAAGACCTCTAAATGAGTCATAGTGTTAGATAGACATACATAGGCTTGGGAGAAAGAAGACAAAGAGTATTAAAAGGTCATAATATAAAGTTAATGCTTTAAAAAAAGGGTAAAATCTTTAAAGAGACAGATTACAGATAGTTATAGAATAAAAAATGTAAAGAAAAATAAGCCACTTAAAGATGGAGAGTCTGGATTATGTTTATTGAGTTTTCTTTGAATTTTTTGACTGTAAAGGACATAAGTACAGAGGCACATCTCATTGTGTAGGCTGCTAAAATAAACTAGGACATATATTATAAAGGTATCTTGACTTCAAAATTTGGGTCTAAGGATATGATGCTTTGGAAAAGAGGTTCTTCTTTTGTTTTCACAGAAGATAAGACCCTGTGGATTGCTTCTATCCCAATATGGTATGATAGACCATGCCCTCCTGAAAGGGTACCATAAACACTCTTGAAAAATTACTTCATTCAACTTCCACCTGAAATGAACCTAGCAAACAGGATACACCATGATTAACAGCACCCCCATACAGCAGGAAGCAGTTTGGAGGGAAAAAACTGCACCCATATTCCCAAATATTGCTTATAAATGTTCATTTACATTTAAAGGGGGATATGATATAGATATGAATAATTTACATTGGTATAAATTTTACTTTATTGATACAAGTTTAAGGTAAATTTTGTTATATGTATATGTATTTTTGATCTTGATTAAGGTATTGTGATTAGATAGTTCATTTAAAAATGTAATGTATAATCAGGAAATAGAGGTTGTTAATGATAATCATCAATAATAGTCAAGCTTGAAATCATATTAGTTAGATTTTCTAGATATAGATATATTTAAGTTAAATAGGAATTCTTCATATCTTTCAAAGACTACAGAATATGGCATTTTAAATGTTTTAACATCTTAGGGTTTTCATGACAATGAGACATGTCTGCTCCTGGCAGCACCAGCTACTTCAAGAGGAAGATGGGCATCGAAGAGGATCTTTATGGAGTTTGATAGCCATTTGGGCAAGAAACTGCTCTTGCCTGGACTGTTGCATAAACTGGACACAAAGAACCCACAGAGAGAGGACTGCTGAACTTGCTTAAAGGTGAGATGGTCTTTCGAGGTTCATGATTCATGAATGAGTCTGAGACATTCTTCAGGACAAAGCAGAAAGTGACTGAACTGTCTTTGGAATTTCCTGCTTGATGAAAATGTCTGCTGGATACTAAAGGCCTAAAGGCTGAAGATGGATGCCCCAACGGTACAAAAGAACTTTGGGTGACTGTCCAGGCAGTGAGATGTCTCTGTCATTTCTAGAGTTTTTGAAGTTGCATATTTCTTATTTACTTAGTTAATATTATAATCTTCTGGAGTCTCTGATGGAGTTGAAGAATAGATAGATGGTTATAGTTTTCCATTGTTATGATATAAGATGAAATAGATCTAAATATTGTAATTGTAATTCTTGATTGATAACTGTTTTGTTATATGTAATTTTACTATGTTAAAATGAAAGCCTTTCTTTTTGTTTAAACAGAAAAAGGGAAAATGGTGTAGGAGGTCCTTTTGCATTTGTGTTGATTTCATTGGTTGAATAAAGAAGCTGCCTTGGCATTTTGATAGAGCAGCCCTTAGGTGGATGGAGTAGAGAGAAAAGAATTCTGGGAGGAAGAAAGCAGGAAGAGAGCCGACTGCCATGACGCTGCCAGGTCAGACATGTTGAATCTTTCCCTGTAAGCTATGGCCTCGTGGTGACATACAGATTATTAGAAATGGGTTGAATCAAGATGTGAGAGTTAGCTAATAAGAATCTAGAGTTAATGAATGGGCCAAGCAGCAGTTTATTTAATACAGATCTCCATGTGATTATTTCGAACATAAGCTAGCCGGGTGGCAGGGATAACAAGCAGCCTGGCAGCCCAGGTGTAAGCCAGTTGGGTGGCGGGATGCAGTCCGCTGCTCCATCTACAATACAATGACATCAACTTAAAACTGTGAAAATATTCTTTGTATGTTGTTATTTGAAACCATAATCTCTTATTTAAGTCACATAAGATCATATGATAAAATGTTAAGTTTTTGTGAGATCAAACATGCATTTATAATAAAACATATCTGGGTTTTGTCTCCAGTTCTACCACAATGTTACAAAGTATCATTTGGAAACCTAATTATCTTTTCTAAATAAAGACTTTCATTTAAGTAAAGCAGAATTAGCAATGTTTATTCTTCATCTTTTTACCAGTATTTACTGTATCTATCTGACTTTCTGTTCATCTCTCTACTAGCCAAGCTGGAGTCTTAGAACACAGTATGATGTTCATACATTCAAAGAAATTGGAGTTCAACAGAGGATACAGGTGAATGAACCAGGAAGTACAAAGTCATTTGACGAATGGTCTAGAAATACTACAATGGGATAATGCACACAGATGCACAAAATGAACTAGAGATAGGTGGGTGACATGCATTTATTTAAAGGCATGCATTTATTTAAAGGCATGCATTTATTTAAAGGCCAAGAATAATGGGTAGCAAGTTTAAATAGCCATGATATCACCAGCTACAACCTCTATTAAAACAAAGACAAGAAAGCTCTGGCTATAGCATGGTAAGTAGATACCAAGACTATACGCAAAGAACGGATTGAGGAATAGTAGAAAACCATCCAGAACTAATGGCCACCAGCTCATATATGTGAACTTGGGAACAGAATCAGGTTCACGATATTGTTTGGAGAACTACCAGCATGGAGACATGAGCAAGTATAACTACTAGGTGTGTGAGTAACCTGGTGGAGAGAACAGAGGAAAAGCTAAGGATAAAACCTGAGGGGAGAGGTGTCATAGAAGACACAAGAAAAGGGATAAGAATTCACTGCAGAGAGTCACCAGTCTGGAGAATGGAATTTGTGAGAACACAGTATGGAATGAAAACCAGGGAAGAGACTTTTGTATAAAATCCAAAAGGATCATTTGTCAAAGGTGTTGTGGGTAATTGAAAATTCTTCTCTGTTCTAATATCAACCAATAAGTGAAATAATCAATGCTCAATGGAAGTCAGCACATAAGATTTTTCTTCATTATGTTTCTACCTTATTGGCTTTCATATTTACTTTCTTTATGAAGTGGTTTAAACATTCCAAGCTTTAGGTCTAGCCTTTCCATATATAAACTAAAATGAATATTGCTATCCACTTATTCACTTATTCACTTATTGGAGACAAAACAAGAAAGAAGTCAGTCTTTTTGAAGGACCTCTGCATGGTTAAAGTGAGCATAATTTAAATAGGTTTTAAAGTATACCATATCACAAAGTGTTGAAACCAGATCCAACATCTTCTTTTTCTCTTGCTGCGCACATAATTTTGTTTAGTCAACATTAACTTTAACATGCTAATAATAAAAAAATGTGTTCTGCAAAGCAGTTTTACTAACAACCAAAGTCCATTCTCAGAAATATCCACTTTTAAACACGCAGTACCAATTTACTGAAATTATCAAATATAAGCTACCAGGAATCTGGTACATTTTTACTCAGCCCTGGTTCTAAGTAAGATGGTTTCATTTGTAGCAGCTCTCTCAGAGCTTTCTATTCCAGAGATGCACTGCTTTTGTCATTCAAGGAGGACCAGGGAGTGTGTGGATGAGTAATGACACATCCAGCTTTTTCCTTGTTGCCACCTTGAAAAACTCCTCCAATGGTAAGACCTCCACATTTATCAGCTTCTTCCTCTAATCATGTCTTCAAAGTCAATGACAAACAAAAAGGAGCATTATGTCTAATTCAAGAGGTACCACAAATGTCTTCAGAACCTGGAACAAGCAGTCATTTGGCTTTTACTTTCTGCCAAGCATTTCCATGCTTAAGACAAATCTTTTCTATCTCTGTAACAGCTTTAACTATTTATTGCTCTTGGGTTTTTTTTAGCCTATCTTTTGTGATTGTTGGTTTTAATTGTTTACTTACTATAGACTAGAACTACCTGGGAAGAAAGTCTCAATGAGAGATTGTCAGAGCAAGCTGGGCCATGGAAAGTTATACACGGCATTGCCTTGACTATCTTAACTGATATGGGAAGAACAACATATAAGTGAGCTGCACCACTATCTAGTTTGGAACACTAGACTGTGTATAGAAAAAGCTGGCTGTGTATGGAGCTTGTGCATTTTCATTCATCTCTGCTCATGACTTTATATATGATATGACTAGCTGTTTGAAGTTCTTGCCTTGAATACCCAAAGCACAGGATCAAGCTTTACAGGCCTCATGTGATTAAATTAAACCATCTATCAATGAGTAAATAATTCCTGTTAATTAATTTAAAAATCTGTTCAATTTTGTGATAGTCATTTTGTCCTGATGAGTTAGGACTACATCTTTTTATTGATCATCTGGATATGCAGAAGTCTCCCTTCTGGGCGTAGCATCATAGAAGGATTATGTCTTCATATTTACAGCTTAGAGCTGCTGGACTCCCTCATGCTGTCTGCTGTGTAATTTGAGAGATTTCTCAAAGCACCTGTCATTTAATTTATGGCACCTGACTTAAGAATCTGTGGCTCAAGAGTCAACAGATAAAGATACACCATCTAAAGGAAACAATGCATACCTACTTTGAGTAATAAGGTGGTTCCTCACCTTAATGAGTCTATTTCAAGTTTTATATCTGAATAATGTGATGGGTAGGCAAATATCTAGTTAGTGACCTAATATATTTTAAATAGTAAATATTAGTTTTTAAAACTAGATAAACAAATAGCTATTTATATTTGTAGATAGACAAAGAGAATAATGATATCTACAGATACAAAGAATGGGAGAGGGAAATAATTTTATCCATGCCTGAGGAAAATCTAGCCTGGATTTATGGTGATGAGGAAGAAAGGCAGAGTTTTAGAGATGATGCTTCAATAACAAGATAGATACACCTAGAAACTGTCTTTCTTGGTTTCCTAGGAGTTGAAAACACAGAGTATATGCAATCAGGGAAATAAATGGCATATCTGGAGAACTTCAAGTGGTCCAGCTGGCTGAGGCATAGGAAAGTGGAACCAAATGATAGAAGGAGGTAGAAGAACAGAAATGTGGAGTTCAGACCATGGGGGTAAAGGATTCCTATATGCACTGTTTTCCCTCATGTAAACAAAACTTTCCTGTATTCAAAATACCTTTACTCTAAAATGTTGCTACTATTTATAGGCTTATTTAAACCCTGGGCTGTCCAATCTTCACCTCTCCTCCTGCTCCTCCACACCTAGTTCTCCAGTCTCATTCCAGATTTGTAGCAGAACACCTGCTGTGATATCCTTTTTTTTCCTCTCTGACTCCACCTTTAATGGATCCCAAAGATCGTTTCCTCCAACTGTCCTTTCTCTACCTCATCCCATTATCCTGGCTTCCTACACCAGCAGGCATTCCCTGGGAATACACCATCTCAGCAGGCCTGGAAATCAGATCCACAGAAATGGCCTACAAGGCAACACACAGACATCACATTCTCGGAAAATTCAGAGAAGAAACAGAAACCAAGTAAAAACACCAACCCAACAAAGACAATCCCAGAAATAAGCTCCTATGACTATAATGATGTGGAATTCCCCTCTGTATGCTGTGAATATCATTGATTAATATCGGAACTGCTATAATGGAACAGAGTTAGGTGGGGAAAACTAAATGGAATGCTGGGAGGAAAAAAGGAAGAGTAGGAGAGAAGCCACATAGCCCCACCAGAGACAGACACCAGAAGTTTAGTCAGTAAGCCACAGCTATGTGGTGATACACAGATTAATAGAAATGAAATAAATTAATATGTAAGAGTTAGCCAATAAGAAGCTATAACTAATGAGTCATGCAGTCATTTAATTAATACAGTTTCTGTGTGATTATTTTGGGCTAAGTGGCTGGGAAGGAAATAAGTGGCCTCCTCCAGCAAATTGGCACCCAATGTGGTCAACTAAAATCCACTTAAAATCTTACAGGACTTAGAAACGCATTGTAGACACTAAAAAACCAGAGTTAGCCACATTTACTTTCATGAATGGGCTTTGCTTGCTGGCAGCATGCTGTGGCTCCTTTAAGAGAGGTTTTCTTGATTCAGTGGTAGCAGGAAAAAAAGCTGCACCATCTTGAAATGCCAGCTTTCTGAGCCATGCTGCCAGCCTGACCTTTGGCTCTTTCAGGAGACTGAGAATTTGAATGAGGTTTTTGAACAGTGTGCTATAGCTTGCTTGGTGGCAACATGGACCAGCTGTGTGCCTAGAGATGGATGTGCATGGATCTTTGAGGCGACAAAAAGCTCCACCATGCTAGACTGGGTGAGGTAAGCAGAAAGTACCATATTTCCCCTAGCAATGGCACTACTTAAGTTTTAAAGAAGCACTTAGCATTTTAAGAAGTGCTCCTGGACATTAAAGAATTACAGATACACAATAAGACAAATTCAGACATAGAAGACCTCTAAACAAGGCAGCAGTGTTTAAAAAAAAGACTTATGTAGGCTTGGGAAAGAGAAGAAGAAGAATAAAGAGACAGTAAATGTAATATAATAGAGTACAGACAGTAAAAGATTAAAGGAATAAACGGAATTCTGGGAGAAATGAGGCAGAGTCAGAGAGAAGCAATGTAGCCCCACTGGAGACAGATGCCGGAACTTTAGTCAGTAAGCCACAGCTACGTGTTGATACACAGGTTAATAGAAATGGGTTAAATTAATATGTAAGAGTTAGCCAATAAGAAGCTAGAGCTAATGGGTCAAGCAGTGACTCAATTAATACAGTTTCTGTATGATTATTTTGCAACTAAGCAGCCAGGCAGGAAACCAGTGGCCCCCTCCAACATTACAATCATCCCAATCCCAGATGCCTATACACCAGCATAGAAATGTTATCAATAGCATCCAGGAAAATATGTCTTTACCAAGAATCAACAATCCTACAACAGCAGGCCCTGAATATTTATCCATAACTGAAGCACAAAAATGACCTTAAAACTGTCTGTGTGTAGACTATAGAGTTCCCTAAACATGAAATTAATAAATAACTTAAAAGTAATCCAGGAAAACACAAATAAACAGTGGAAGAAAACAAATAAAACTATTCAAGACCCGAAAATGGAACAAAAATCAGCAAAGAAAACACAAACTGAAGAATTCTGGAAATGAAAAACTTAGGAATTCAAACAGGAACTATAGAGGTAAGCTTCACTAACAGAGTACAAGGTAGAGAAGAAAGACTCTCAGTTGTTGAAGATATGATAGAAGAAATAGATAACTAGTCAAAGAATTGTTAAATATAAAACCTCCTGACAGAAAACATCAAAGAAATCTGGGACACTGTGAAAAGACTACATCTAAAAATCTAAAAATAATAGAAATAGAGGACAGAGAGGAAACCCATATCAAAGGCTCAGAAAATACTTTCAACAAAGAAAATTTCCCTAACCTAAGGAGATGACTATAAAGGAATGAGAAATATGCAGAATACCAAATAGTTTACACCAGAAAAGAAAGTCCCTAAAACACTAAATGTACAGAGCTAAGAAAGAATGGTAAAAACGGCAAGGGAAAAAGACTAAGTAATAAATAAAGGCATAACTATTAGAAATATACCAGTCTTCTCAATGAAGACTCCTAAAGCCAAAAGAACCTGGACAGATGTCTTGAAAACTCTAAGATATCACAATGTCAGATCAGACTCTTATACCCAACAGAACTTTCAATTGTCATAGATGGATTAAAATTAGATAATTCATGATAAAAGAAAATTTAAGCAATATTTACCTAAAATTGTTATGTAAGCACTAGAAGGAAAACCCCAACCTAATGAGGCTAACTACAACCATGAAAACAAAACAAAACAAAAAAATAAACAATTTTAGACCAGCAAAATCAAAAGAATGGAAACACATCTACTCACCTACCCATCACCATCACTACTACCACCAATATAACAACCACCACCAATAAGAACAAAATAACAGAAATCAACAATCATTGGTCATTGGTCTCTCAATAACAATGGCCTAAATTACCCAGTAAAAACATTTAGACTAACAAAATATATCTATTCTTCTACTGCATCCAAGAAACACACTGGACAGATATTACCTCAAAGCAAAGATATTTCAAGCAAATTGACCTACAGGAAAGCTGGTGTAATCATTTTAATATCTGACAAAATAGACTTCAAAGTAACACTAATCAGGAAAGATTAGGAAAGACACAAAATATTCATCAAAGGAAAAATCCACTAAGAAGATATTTTAATTCTTAAACTCTATGCCCCAAACAGGAGGACATCTAAATTTGTAGAAGAAACACTACCACAGCTTAAATCACACATTAACTTTCATACACCAAAATTGGGAGACTGTAATTTCTCATTCTCACCGATAGATCATCCAGACAAGACCTAAACTTGAGAAATGTTGAAGTTAACAGACATTATAAACTATATGTACCTAGCAGACTTTTACAGAACACTCCACCTGAACTTCACTTATTCTCTGCAATTCGTAGAATGTTCTCTAAAACTGACCACATACTCAGATACAAAGCAACTCTCAAGGGAAAGAAGAAAACTGAAATAACATCATGAATCCTAGCAGATCAATATGTATTAAAGTTAAAGATAAATACCAACAACAGAAAGCTTACAAACCCATGGAAGCTGAACTACTCTGTGCTGAATGAAAAAAATGGATCAAGACAGAAATTAAGAAAGAAATTAAAGACTTTCAACAACTAAATATAAATGAATATATAACATACCCAAACTTATGGGACACAAGGAAAGTAGTACTATTAGGCAAGTTCATAGTATTAAGTGCCAACATAACAAGACTGGGAATAGTTCCTACCAGCAACTTAACCGCACACCTGAAAGCTCTATAACAAAAAGAAGAAGTCACATCTAAAAGGAGCAGACAGCAAAAAATAATCAGACATGAATCTGAAATCAATAGGATAGAAACAAAGAGAACAATACAAAGAAACAATGAAACAAAGAATTGGTTCCTTGAGAAAATCAATAAGCTAGACAAATTCTTATGGAAACTAAATTTCTTGATACGTACCACTTTATAAGCAACCTAGAGAAATAGAAGTAGCAACTAAAAGTCTCCTAATCAAAACTGAAACCAAAATAAAGCAAACAAACAAAAAACCAAAAATGGCAAGCACAGGGCCTACACAGGTATGTACCAGGTCCTCTGCGTACACTTTACAGATTTTTTTCCCTATGTTTATGGGACTTCTGAATGTGTTTCTTTTGCCTTCCCTTTGGGTTCTTTTCTCCCTGTTGGTTTGCCTTGTCAGATAGTATGGTTTTTGTTCTTTATTATTATATTTTATTTTGTGAAAAAATAAGACTATATTCTTTGGATTTGTACATCATAGATACACAATAGATCTTAACTTACATTCTTCAAAATAAAATAAAACATCGTGGCATGACTGAGAGAGATGAGGTTACTTTAAAGAGATATTTGCTAACTTCATGCATTGGACTGAGAAGCATCAATCATCTGAAGAGTGCCATTTCTACTCTGAGCACAGCATGATTCCAGCCATTCTTGAAAGAACAGGAAGAAGAGAGGACATAGCAGTGCAATAGACCAGTGGAACAAACCTCTCACTCCTCTGAGATGCCTCTAAATTAAGAAGGTCACAAGTTTCTTTTCAGTTTCTAAACTTAGTAACATCCTAGTCTTCATATCCCCGACTCTTTCAAACAAATAGTGAACTGTTTTATATTTTATGAAAATGTGTCCCTTCATATGCATAACTACAGGTATATCAGGTGAGCATTGCTTAGTATGCAGGGCATCTCACACATGTTTAGACCCAGGTAATTTGTTGTGGAGAGCCGCTTGTTTGTCCAGGCCACCAAGAACCAAAATAATCAATCAGAAATTGTATTAATTAAAACACTGCTTGGCTCATTAGCTCTAACTTCTTATTGGCTGACTCTTACATCTTAATTTAACCCATTTCCATTAATCTGTGTATTGCCACATGTCTATGGCTTACTGGCAAGATTTTAACCAGCATCCATCTCAGGCAGAGGATCCATGGCTTCTCCCTCCTCCTCTTCTTCCCAGAATTCAGTTCTGTCTCCCTGTCTCCCTAAGTTCTGCCCTATCAACAGGTCAAGGCAGTTTCTTTATTCATTAACCAAGAAAAGAAACTCACAAAATAGAAGGACCTCCCACATCACATTGTGAGGTTTGCTTTATGTTTGCCAGACGAATACAACTCTGGAATAAATAACAATATACAAATATCCTGATACTATTTTTTCTAAATGATTCTATTAATTGAAGTTACTTTAAAGTACCATAAAAATTCAGAAAGCAAAGGCTATCATTGGTGTTTTTGATTTTAGCCATTCTGACAGGTGTAAGATGATATCTCAAAGTTGTTTTGATTTGCATTTCCCTGATCGCTAAGGAGGTTGAGCATAACCTTAAGTGTCTTTTAGCCATTTGAACTTCTTCTGTTGAGAATTCTCTGTTCAGATCAGTGCCCCATTTTTTAATTGGGTTAATTAGCATTTTAAAGTCTAGTTTCTTGAGTTCTTTATATATTTTGGAGATTAGACCTTTGTCTGTTGCGGGGGTGGTGAAGATCTTCTCCCAGTCAGTGGGTTGCCTTTTTGTCTTAGTGACAGTGTCCTTTGCTTTGCAGCCTTTGCTGGAGAGGTTGTGGAGAAAGGGGTACCCTCATCCATTGCTGGTGGGAATACAAACTTGTGCAACCACGTTGGAAAGCAGTGTGGCAGTTTCTCAGGAAATTCGGGATCAACCTACCCCTGGACCCAGCAATGCCACTCTTGGGAATATACACAAGAGATGCCCGATCATATGACAGGGGCATTTGTTCAACTATGTTCATATCAGCATTATTTGTAATAGCCAGAACCTGGAAACAACCTAGATGTCCTTCAATGGAAGAATGGATGAAGAAAGTGTGGAATATATACACATTAGAATACTACTCAGCGGTAAAAAACAATGACTTCTCGAATTTTGCATGCAAATGGATGGAAATAGAAAACACTATCCTGAGTGAGGTAACCCAGACCCAAAAAGATGAACTTTGGATGTACTCACTCATAATTGGTTTCTAGAGATAAATAAAGGTCAGTGAGTCTATAATTTGATCTCCTAATGAAGCTAAATAAGAAGGTGATCCCAAAGAAAAACATATAGCTATCCTCCTAATTATGGGAAGTAGACAAGATTGCCGGGCAAAAAATGGGATCTTGGGGGTGGGGTGGGAAGGGGGTAAGGGGAGATGGGGAGAGAAAACTGAGAAGGGGAGGCTGGGGGGAACTTGGGAAACGGGATGTTTGGGATAAAGAAAGGTTGGATAGGGGAGCAGGGAAGCACATATCTTAATTAAGGGAGCCATCTTAGGGTTGGCAAGAGACTTGGTGCTAGAGGGGCTCCCAGGTGCCCAGTGCGATGTCCCCAGTTAGTTCCTGGGGCAGCTGAGGACAGAGAACCTGAAATGACCCTATCCTATAGCCATATTGATGAATATCTTGCATATCACCATAGAACCTTCATCTGGAGATGGTTGGAGATAGAGACAGAGACCCACACTGGAGCACCGGACTGAGCTCCCAATGTCCCAAGGAGGAGCAGAAGGAGGGAAAATATGAGCAAAGAAGTCAGGACCACGAGGGGTGCACCCACCCACGGAGACAGTGGGGCTGATCTATTGTGAGCTCACCAAGGCCAGCTGGACTGCGACTGAAAAGCATGGGATAAAACCGGACTCTCTGAATATGGCGAACAATGAGGGCTGCTGAGAAGCCAAGGACAATGCCACTGGGTTTTGATCCTACTTCATGTTCTGGCTTTGTGGGAGCCTAGCCAGTTTGGATGTTCACCTTCCTAGACCAGGATGGAGCGGGGAGGACTTTGGACTTTCCACAGGGCAGGGAACCCTGACTGTCCTTCAGACTGGAGAGGGAGGGGGAGAGGAGGGGGGGGAGGGGGGGAGGGAAGGGGGGGGGGGGGGAAAGGGAGACGGGGAGGGAAATGGGAGGCGGGGAGGAGGCGGAAATTTTTTTTCAATAAAAAATTATATTTAAAAAAATTCAGAAAGCAACAATACCACCTAGAATTTCTCAATATAGCTATCACCATAATGAATACTATCATGGAAAGATTGCATTTTGGCTCGAGCGTTATTAACCAATAAACATCACTTAGAATAGTGTGATGTAAAACAACTTTTGAAAATGTTTCATAAGTACTTGTATATGTATATATAACTGGCATTCCTGTCTAATAATTTTGTTTAGTTATTTCTGAAAAATTACTCTATATGGGAAATCTTCTACACTTCCTGTTTCTCTTGCATAAACTCTTACCCCTACAATCATGTAGCTACTTATTTCATTTTCTTGCTGCTTTATTTAAATGTCAAATTCTCAATAATACTTTCCCTAGCTATTCCTCAAAATTGCATTCTATTCTTTTCTATTTCTCTGCCTTCTTTTTCTTTGTTTGTTTATTTATTTATTTGTTTATTTATTTAAGATTTCTGTCTCTTTCCAGCCACTGCCTCCCACATCCCTCCCCCTCCCCCAATCAACTCCCCCTTTCTCATCAGCAGACCTGGTTCCCTACCCTATGGGAAGTCCAAGGACCTCCCACCTCCTTCCAGGTCTAGTAAGGTGAACATCCAAACAGCCTAGGCTCCCACAAAGCCAGTACATGCAGTAGGATAAAAACCCAGTGCCATTGTTCTTGACTTCTCAGCAGTCCTCATTGTTCGCTATGTTCAGCGAGTCCGGTTTTATCCCATGTTTTTTCAGACCCAGTCCAGCTGTCCTTGGTGAGTTCCCGAAAGAACATCCCCGTTGTCTCAGTGTGTGGGTGCACTGAGAGAGTTCCTTGCTCATGCTCTCTCTCCTTCTGCTCCTGATTTGAACCTTGGGGTTGTAGTCCGGTGCTCCAATGTGAGACTCTGCCTCTGTCTCCTTTCATCGCCTGATGAAGTTTAATATCCAGGAGGATGACTATGGAAAGCAGTGTGGTGGTTTCTCAGGAAATTCGGGATCAACCTACCCCTGGACCCAGCAATACCCACTCTTGGGAATATACCCAAGAGAGGCCCTATCATACAAGAAAAGTATATGCTCAACTATTTTGAACATAGCCATTGTTTGTAATAGCCAGAACCTGGAAACAACCTAGATGTCCTTCAATGGAAGAATGGATGAAGAAAGTATGGAATATATACATATTAGAGTACTACTCAGCAGTAAAAAAACAATGACTTTTTCAATTTTGCATGCAAATGGATGGAAATAGAAAACACTATCCTGAGTGAAGTAAGCCAGACCCAAAAAGAGGAGCATTGGATGTACTCATATTTGGTTTCTATCCATAAATAAAGGACATTGAGCCTATAATTCGTGATCTTAGAGAAGCTAAACAAGAAAGTGGACCCAAAGAAAAACATAGTCATCCTCCTGGATATTAACCTTATTTTTCTCTATCAACTCACTGCTATCTGGCTTGGTATAAGTCTTTTTTTTTTTTTTCTTTTCTTTCTTTCCTCTTTTTTTTCTTGCTTATATACTATTAGGAAGTAAATTTTAGAAGATAAAGGGTCTTGTCTCTTTGCCCTGGTCTTCCAGCTTATATCTAAGACATTATTTGGAAAATAACATGTAATTAATGCAGATTTATTTAGTTAGTGAATAAATATATTTTCACAGCAATGTTTATTATAATTTACTCTTGTGGCAAAAAGTCATCTTAGATTTCTAAAGCACAAAAGTGTTTGCTTCACATGGGCAAAGACCCCAAGTTAGATTCCCAGCACCAAAAAAAAAAAAGTTTTTTTGAGGACATTGCTTCTAATTGATTAATTCTAATGATTTTGTTCACAACAATGATTTTTGGGAATGAAACCAAAAGTTCATGGGTCTAATAGGAACCATGGCAAAGAAAATAAGTTTTAATTGTAAACAGGAAGCACTTATGCTTTGTCCAAGAAAAATATCAATTGCTAAGTTTAGATCAGTTAAAGGAAACACTGCTGCTGGGCAATGGTTGTACACACCTTTAATCGCAGCATTTAGGAAGCAAAGGCAGGTATCTCCAGGAGTTCGAAGCCAGCCTGGTCTCCAGAGCTAGTTCCCATATAGCTAGCTGGGATATTACACCGAGAAACCCTATCTTGAAAAAAAAAAAAAAAAAAAGAAAACCAAGGCAAAATCAAACACTGCCATGCAGTTTCACACATCTAGGAAGCTCAAGTAGGTCACAAACATTAAGAGTTCACTCATCATAGCACGTATCTGCCCTAGTGAGTTCTGAAGGTCAAGCAGGTAATACTTGAACAGTGTGATTAAAAAATAAATATTCTGTGTTTGCAGAGGTGCTTCAATTGGTGTTTTTAAGGTAGCTTATTTTGCAGATTTAAAAACCATGGAAATAGTGATTTTATTTATGGATGTTCAACTGTAAGCCCTGACTGTGAGCACCACTCTGAGTTGGTGAAAGATGTTTGATTGATTGATTGATTGATTGATTGATTAGTCAACAAAAAGTTCACCATGAAAGGACATAAGAAATGCCAGGAAGAGTCTCCTAAGGCCACTGTCGGTTTGGAGTGTGCATATTGGAAAGGATGGTGGTGGAGGCTTTGTTATTTCATTGTTTGAATATAGAATAAGTAGAAGATATGAGGAAGGAGAATGATGGGACTAAAAGAGGAGACAGGGTGGGCATGAGGTCCTGAAACCATGAAAGATAATGAATGCTAGACTATCCATGTTTCTAACTATTCTGTCCTCTGATCCTTTCAATGGTAAATGATCCTCAGGCACTTGTATTCCTGAAGACTGTGAGATGGGCGACACTTTGCTGCTGCTTGTTAGAATCAAAATTATTTTGTTGATTCAGAATGTCATTTTTTTACCATGTCATTCAAGGTAAAACCGAATTCTTTTGTTACCATGAAAATTTGACTTTATTTCAGTTTGTATGATATTCCCGTGTCTAAGTCAGCATCATTAATTTTAGCTCTTTAACTAAGGCGAAAAGCAACACATCTTTGTACACATCTTTGTATGTTTCAGGAAAAGGACGATATGCAACGGAATGACTCTAGAACACCTTTCAGGTCCTTTTGAGATTTGAAAAGAAAACAAATAAAAACGATACAGGGTGTTCCTGGTAGAAATGCAGTTCCACTTCAGGATTCAGACTGCAAT
Source organism: Alexandromys fortis (assembly GCF_014885135.2). Lineage (NCBI taxonomy): Eukaryota > Metazoa > Chordata > Mammalia > Rodentia > Cricetidae > Alexandromys > Alexandromys fortis. Next base: position 4,357,761 of record NW_026068037.1, on the reverse strand, counting down.
AAAGGCCACAGCTCTGATAGGACTTGGATAATAAACAGTTCCACTTGAAGTGGGAACTACATAGTTACAAAGACTTACGATAAAGACCACAGTGTTGGGGGCCATGGAAACAAACATGCTTTTGTATGTACTACTAGATCTTGCAGGCTAGGTTGAACCAAGTCTTGCCATGAGGCTCTGATGCATGGAGAAGGATCACAACTTCTTCCCTAAACCAGAAATGCACTTGATAGAGCCAGTAATACCAGGGGCTAGGCTTTTGGGGGAGCTGCAGCTTCAGATCCTGAGAACCTAACTCTTTCCTCACTAATTGACTATGGTAATCAATCAGTCCCCAGTCTCCTGTGTGCTCAGTCTCTGATGCCCTGGAGATAGCCTGTGTTCCCCTAATGTACATTGCTTGATTAGCTTCTGGCTGATTTCATCCCATTCGTATAGCTTTCTACTGACTGTCCCATTCCCCCCTACCTCCCCCCCCCCCGGCACAGATAGCATACAAAATGCTGCACTTCTTAGTAGACTAGGACATAGCTGTATGAAACCTCTTGGCTCCGGCTTTTCTTCTTTATCGATTCATCTTCTGGCTCTCCCCTATCACTTTTCTGTCATTGAACCAGCTGGTCCAATCCTACTAGGAATAAACTCAGATTTAGCAAATGATGAAGTTGTTGAATAGACACGTCCTAGCTATTCTAAAGATTATGCTTCAGGTTTTAAATTATGATGTCCTCTAGACTGCATTGCAGGAAGCCTCACTCACTTTGAGACCTCATCAGACTGGGCAGGAGAGAAAGAGCTAAGGTGAAATCCAGTCATTCTTCCTTTCTTGTTCCTAGGTGTGCTGATGGAAAACAAAAAGAAGGGTGTTCTGGACTGAACCCCTCTGGTCCTCTGATGTTATTTTAGGGTCACACATGCTCTGTGGCACAGCACAGCTAAAGGAAGCTTAGTATTTGAGCGATCCTGTTCTTGTTTCACAAAGGGCGCTGAGTAGCAGATGAGACCCAGGAAAGCTGCGGGTGAGAAATGCCCTAGTGTTCCTCAGGCTCAGAACTATCTGTCTTATTCAACGTGTACAAATGCACTCCACTCTCTGTTGAAATGCTGTTATTAAAATGAACAGAAGATGTGGAATTAAGAGCATCGATGGGGTCAGACTGTGCCACCCCAAGAGGCACCACTTTTGTGTTCTGCTTTGAGCTGAGGGCACAAAACACAAAGCAGGGGAAGTGCTTTGCTGTCCCTTTTCTACCTATTAGTGAGTCCTACAGTTCCTCATTAGAAGGCACCCTTCACCCTCTGTGTCTTGAGAACATTTTCACTGTTGAAGACAGAGTCGATGGTGAAATGTAGCTGTGCCAGTGCACAGATGAAAATTCTTCTTATGGTCTGTGTCCATGGTGTTTTTCCTAGTCAGGATCATCAAATTACTATCCTCAGCTCGAGGCCTCTCTTCTGTTGTTGCCTCGTCACTACTTACTTTTCTTTGTTTTAAAAATATGTGCAGCTGGGGAGCTTGTTTGATCACTGAGCAGGCACAAGGACCTGAGTTGCCACCCCCAACACCTGCATTTGAAGTTGTGGTATGGTGGCCTGTCTGTTAATTCTAGTGCTGAGGGACAGACAGATCCCCCTAGAGCTTGCTGGCCAGTCCAGTCTAAATTCTCAGAAGATGAGAGAACAGCACTGAAGAAGACACTAATGATGATCTCTGGCCTGAGTTCTCGCACGCTCTGCTGAATACTCCTGCATACACATATGAAAGCACACATACAATGTGAATACTGAATACTCCTGCTCACACATATGAAAGCACACATACAAAGTGAATAGATGGATGAATCAACTCCACCTAACAGCTTCTCCGGCTCTTCCTTTTATTTTTTGAGATCCCCTGTATATAAAAAAGATCTAGAACAAAACTTCCCTGCACCTTCCCTGCTAATCTATCTTATGGTAATAGATGTTTCTGCCAAAGGATGCTTTTCTCTGCAGCATTACTGACAATTGAACAGGGAGTGAGCCTTCCCCATAGAACAGCCACAGAGATCCACATGACTGCCTGTTTTCCAAATGAAGGTTTGCAGGCCGTAGTCTGGCTTGAACATAATGAATCAGTTGTACAGAAACTGTTTTTGCTGTACCAACAGATATGCCTGTGTTTAATAACAGCCAGAAAGTTATAGTAAAAACTGGGTGATATAAAAAAAAAAAAGCAGACCCTAACACAGCAAAATGGGAGTCTCTATGAGTGAACAGAGAAATATTAGCTAATGAAAATGCTACTAACAAACATAAGAATAAATTGAATAATCAGATATAATAAAAGTAGACATCTATGTTCGAAAAAATACTGCAGTTATGATAAACCTGTTTGTATTTTTGAATAAAGTCATTTGTGAATATGTAAATGGTAATTAAATCAACACCAATTGGCATAGTCCTGATGGTTGAATGTAAACTGTTCCCTGTGATTATGTGACATAATCCCACTGAGGCTCTGTGCCTCAGATCAGATAGTATTTTTATTTTTGTGAAGGACTTAACTGTAAAAACTCATCTTGTTGTATATTTAGTCTCTGTCACACACAGTTAGTTAAATTCGATGTGAAAGCAGCAGCGTGGGGTAAGGATGACCATTTTAACACTGACATGGTTTTCTTTGCTCATCCTCATGCTGGAACCCTTTTCTCATGGACTCCACCCAGCGCCATAGTCTCTGTTTGCTGATGGAGGTCTGGCTTGTTTTCATTGTGTTGCTTCTATAAATAGTAAGTCCCAACAAACCTTTCCACTTTCCCCATTTGCTCTGAAAGCAATTCTCTACCTAGACAAAGAGTACTATTCCTTCTCTGTGTGGTTTTACTCATTATTTTTCTTTGAATTTATCATATTTATTTTTTTTCTTTCTTTTTTTTCAGAAATAGTGACCTGATAATAACATTCTGATTTTATTTATTTGAAAATTACTTATTTTTTAAATATATATAATCATTGCATATATTTCTCACAACACTGTGCAGGTTCAAGTTTTCTGCACTTTTATGAACATTCTAAAATGTGAAATATTGCTTTTATCTACCTGTCATTCTTTCTTCTGTTCACCATGGTTTAAAAACTTTATCTTCTGCCCACTTAGCAAACCATAAAACACAATAAGAGTTAATGAAGCTTGCTGGCATTTTTATCAGCATGTCTATTGTAACTTTATTTCTCTTTGTTCCACCTGAAGAAATATCATTTTTCTCATCTGACTGTTTATCTAATCTATTGACTTATTTGTTCAAATTTCATCTTAAGCTTTCTTTTTTTATCTTAAAGTTGCTCCTTTCTTTTGGGTTACTTTTGCTTTGGGTAAAACAAATAAACAACCCAACATATTTAAATAGTCCTTCTAATGAAAAACTGAATGGCACAACTATGCCTTGTTTTATGAAATGTTTTCATTGTATCCACTCTTCTGGATGAACTGCAAACTAAAGAAGAGGGGTGGAAAGAAAGGAAGGTAAAAAGGAGACAGAAAAAAAAGGAAGAGGGAAGGAAAAATAAAGAAGGGATGGGGTAGAAGAAAACCAGAGGATGAGGAGCTGATGCTTTTCTTGTGGGGCAGGTAATACCTTCCACCCCTACTGTGTGGAGAAGTTGGCTTTCAGCCTAATTAGTACCTATGTAAATCAATCAATTGTCTTCTTTTTCTAGGCTTTTTAACGATTTCTCTTTTAATCCTTTTTAATTCACACTATTTCTCTGTTGTGTTTAGAAGGAAGGGTATTTTTATTTATTTTGTGTAGTATCTGGAATGATCTCTGCTTCTTACTGTTCACATACTTTTTCCATTCTCAAAATTCTTGGCTCCTAACAGTCCAGTTGCAGCATCCCACTTGTCTGTCTGTCTGTTGTGTTGTTTTGGAGCCATCTTAATAGTTCAGTGGTTGGAGACTAAGATGGCCACACAGTGTGCAGCTTGCACTCTTCTTTCCTATGGCTTTCATATTTCTAAGGCATGCTCTTCCTTTGTTTTATTAATTTATTTTTAAAACCATCTTTTTCTATTTTACATATAAACCCCACTTCCCTCTCCCTCTCCTCCTCCCACTTCCCCACCTTTCCCTACCCAGCTCCCCATCCATCCCTCAGAGAGGGTGAGTCAACAATGTCTGGCCTATCAAATTGAGGAAAGACCAAGGCCCTCCTCCCTGTATCTAGGCTGTGCAAGGTATCCCTCGATAGGAAATGGGCTCCAAAAAGCCAGTTCATGCCCTGGCCCAACTGTCAGTAGCCCCACAAACTGCCCAAGACACACAACTGCCGCTCACATTCAGTGGACCTAGTTTAGTCCTATGCAGGTTCCCCAGCTGTCAGTCCAGTGTCAGTGAATTCCCACTAGTTCAGGTCAACTGTTTCTGTTTTGTAGGTGTCCCCATCATGGTCTTGACCCCTTTGCTCATGTTATCACTCCTCCCTCTCTATGGCTGGACTCCAGGAGGTTGGCCCAGTGCTTAGCCATAGATCGCTGCATCTGCTTCCATCAGTTGCTGGATGAAGGTTCTACGCTGACAGGCGAAGAGCAGTTAAGACACCCTCCTATAAATGGATACTGAGCTTTTGTTTCCCAGATGCTCAGACCCGAATAATCACATAGAAATGATATTAATTACAAAACTACTTGACCAATGGCCCAGGCATTTCTTAGCTAGCTATTACATCTTAAATTAACCCATTTCTATTAGTCTATATATTGCCACGTGGCCTTGTATTACCTCATTTTCTACATGCCTTGTTTCCTTGGTGGCTAGCTGAGATCTGCCTGACTCCATCTTCTTTCTTCCTACATTCAGTTTAGTTTTCCTGCCTAGCTATATTCTGCCCTGCCATAGACCAAATGAGCTTCTTTATTGACCAATGATAATAAAACATATTTATAGTATACAGAAGGAAATCACACATCACCCTTTCCACTATTGCTTAGATTCTCTAAGACGTTCTTGAAGACACCAAGTTGGGTGCTATAGCCTTACAAGGCAGCCTACAATGCTATGCATATTAGATTAGATTAACTGATTAACTGATCTCCTTGTACCTACACCAGTCAGCCAGCAAAGAGGAATGAAACTATAATTGACTGGAACAACTCGCAGTTCGCTCCCAGGTCTGTTGACATTGCTGCATGTACACCTTTGGGCTCTTTGGGGTTGATTTTTAGGATGGGAATGAAGTAGAAACCTGCTGAGCTAGTTTGTATGAAACAATCTGTAATGTTCAAAGTATGACTGTGTTACAAGCTTTGGAAATGTAATCATTGTATGAAAATTATCATTTTTAAAATGGCTACTGATTCAAATGTTACAAGAATTTAATAAATGACTTGTAGGAATTTATTAATTGCATGCAATTTTTCATCATAGTAAGGTAACAAGCCACAGAAATATGCAACAGCAACATTAGGTCTCTAGTGCTACAGCAGGTTTAGCCAATGTGAGTCTCTCTTATGAAACACTCGACTTTGTTCCTTTGTTCATAATCATGAGGCAGAAACTGAGAAAGAGAAGGTTCAACTTCTTATCTTCCTTCCATGAATACAGGAATTTAAAATGAGAGTCTCTGCCATCTTGAGTTAATTTGGCTGACACGGTGAGACAGCTAGGAGTTTAAAGTCGCCTTGATTAACTCTGTAGTCAGATGTTTTCCTTCTGGTGAATCCAAGTGGGAATGGCATTTTTCAGTCATGCCAAAAGAGCATTGCTAACTGGTGTTTGGAGGATGAGCTCTGGGGTAAAGTGAACCCAGCAAGAGGCTTCTGAATCACATTTAAATAGGTTTTCTCAGCACAGGATTTCTTTGAGGATTTACAGTGCTAAAATGTATTATGAATCTCCCAAAGAAATTTGTCATCTCCCATCTTTAATTCTGACTATGAAACTTTTCTGCATGCAACATTTAATTATTCTTTATTTGAAAAGTACATGCACTGTCTAACACTAGATTTAATGCAAATAGCTAAACAATGAAACCTTTCTTTTTCAAATCTTTAGTGGCTCTGGGTGAACTGAAGGCACAGTTCAATAGTGAGGCTTAGAAGCCTCCAGGAGGATCCCCAGTAGCACAAAAACAAAAAGTAAAAAAGTAATGGAAAACCAATTGTATTTTAAATATGCAAATTCACCATACCACAGAAACTAATTGTGAAGATATAGTGCTATAGGAAGAATGTATTTTTATTCATAGTATCATTGTTATTATCTTTGGCTTTGAACATAAAGTTTCAATTTGTATCCCCATCTGGACTTCAACTCTGGGTCTTCCTTCCTCTGTCTTTCAAGTGCTAGAATTACAAATGTGTAGTGCCATCACCTACTCTTACTCCATTTTTGATCACCTTTTCAAAAAGATGCACATGATAAAAGTTAGGGTAAACAGGAGAAACTCTACTATAAATAAGTTGTTCATGTGCTAAAACTTATTTAAAATAACAGCAGAAAATTGCAAGCAACTCCCTATTGCCTTTGAAATTAAGTCAGTGAATGAGGGATTCCAGGCAGACTTTTATACTGCTGGCAGAGTCATGTCTCCATTTGTAAGGCAATCAGCATCAACACAACTGGCTAGTGCATGTGGTTCTGGGTACTGTGAAAACTGCTTTACTCCCTAAGTAATAGATATTATAGAAAGACTGACCACAGACAAACTGAGGGCAGCGTCAGAGGCACACACCAGTCTCCATAAGTCTCCCACAGGAAAGCACACCCCAAACAAATAAATCTTTCTCAGAGTGTGAGTTCTCATCTTCTGCCTGAGAGCACATAGTGCCAGAATAGATTTCCGACCCCATGAGTTTTCAAACCTCTAATACCAGGAAAATATGGTGAAGAAAATTCAGGAAGCAGCTTTGCCCAGGTGAACAGCTTCATTGAGTAAACTACCACCACTGAAAAACATTTTTGATCTGCTGCACTTCTTGGTTTTTCTTTTAAGATCAATTTCTCACGCCTTGATTCAGTCACTTCTTAAAGATATTTCCCTATCATTTTTCATGTTTCTTTATCATTCTGACTAGGTAAAGGCCCAGTATTTGTCTCCAATGGTGCCAATCAAACAGTATGATTGTTAATCTAAACTAAAGAAACCATAATCTGTTCTAGATGGATAAACAAAGACTGGGATTCAGTCTTAACAAATGAAGATATAGAGGATAGGACGATAGGATAAGTCTACACAATCAAGCCAATGTCAGTCTATTGAAACACTCATGGTTCTAGAGATAAATACTAGGAGCAAACATCCCTTGGGGTCTCCTTAGCTAAATTCAGATTCTCTAAGCCCTCTGCTTTCTCTGCTTCCATAGACAGGTTGCTTGCTAAGTCCATCCAAAACACCCTGAAAGAACCACATCCCCAGGATATCCTGGACCATTGCCTGATTCTACTGGTGGATTTTTGCTCAACTCATCTCTGACTTTGCATAGTAACTATCTGTAAGGATGTCAAAGTCTAAACAACAAATACCACATCTTTCTTTGACCCATTTTTTTAAATTAAATATAGAAACATTAGATGTTTCAAAACAGGAACAGCAGGAAAACTGGAAAAAGCAATTTTCAGAAATACAAGCACGTGAGTAGCCAAAATTTCCATCACAGGCTGAGACACACCCTGCCAAATGAATCTCAGTTCAAATTTTCCACAGAAAATTCTGGAACATGCTTGCTTCCCACATGCAAATGTCTGAGATAAGAAGTTACTGGATCTTACCTATAATGAAAAGAATCTCCACAGCAATGTCACTGACCGTTGTGCTCCGAGTTGTGGACAGGTCCTCATTGCCAATGAAGCACACATTGTAAGGAACTGTCACGGCAACATAAAACGTCGCCAGTAGAATGAGCCAGTCCCAGCCAGCTTTGAAAGTGCTGAAATGCAACAGGATGAACTTGGATTTCTTTGCATCAGAAACCTTATACTCTGGAAATGCTGGTTTATCTACAAACACATTCTGTTGGTAAAGACATAAAAAAGAGAAGAAACAGAGAAGCACATGATTAGAAATGGAGATTGAACAGACCCAAATGTACACTTCAGGAGTCAGGACCATCCACACACTCAACATCAAATACTTTACAAGTGACTTGTAAAATCAAACATGAGTCTACTGTCCTGTGGTACCCAACTGCACTGCACTACAGTACAGGCTTCACTGTGATGCTCATCCTACAAGATTCCAAGTGAGATAAAAATCTTGTCACCTAGGGAAGATGTGGGCCATGCCACACCGTAATCTGTCTGTGATGCTGCTCTACAAGAACATATGGAATCTTAGTCATTACAAAACACCACAGATAATTATGCATAATACACAATATCAGTCTTAGTCATAAAATGTATTCCTGCTTTATGTGTTTATAATATGCTCATCTTACTACTGTTTCGGAGTGTGTTCCTACATATTTAAAAGGTTCACTGTCAGCATTTACTATACAAGCTACAAGCTCATACATCATCTGCTGAACTCATTGCTTATTGGCACATTGAGTGATTGGATAGCAAACCTATTGGTTTGTACACATAGATTCAAATGCCCAAGGAAGTTAAAAGAGTGTGTTGGATCTACTAAAAATGGAATTACAGGCAATTGTGAGACACCCGACCTGAGTAATGGAAACCGAACTCAGCTCTTCTGCAGGGGCACTATGTGTTGAGTCAGCTTACACTCCGAGGCATCTCCAGTCCAGCCCCGCACTCTGGAGATTTTTACTGACACCCTCTATGGGGTTCCTACAATACAAAGTTACCCTAATAAAACACTTCTTAGAACGCGTCCTGCTTATTATTGAACTAAAACTAAACAGTGGTTTTTTTTTTTTTTTTTTAATGTGCACAGTACTCTGCGGATTGTGACTGCTAATTGAGTAATCTAGATTTTGGTCATTAAAAATGAAAAGGCGGTTCTCTCAAATGTCAGCTCAAAACATCCAGTTGCAAGTGTCATCCTATACATCAAGTAACAAGAAAGGCAAGCTTCCATGCTCATTTGTATGAATACAGTCTGTGCATGGGTAGATTTCAGATGACAGTCATGAACCAAGGAGCTCTGACCTGGGTTTCTGCTGATGGTAGGGATGATCAACAGTCTCTTGCAGACATCCCTGTCTAAATGTATAGTGATGCATGCTATTGTGCATTGTGGGTATTGGTAATGTTTCTAATTGGAACCCAAATTTCATTACTTTGATCAATATGGATACATATAGAAATGGACCACCCAGTAAGGAGAGAAGCAGCTACTTGGTGTCTGTTATTTAAGTCATTCAGGAGGAAGGTAATGTTCACCACACAGCAAATCAACAGAGACTAGCTAGAGCTTTGGATGGCTGCTGAAGCACTTCGCTTTGAAAGCAGGCCAAACTGATGAACAATTCCCCTGATTCTTTGAGATAAAAAGAGGCTCAACAATAACATGTGTGGAAATTCCACAAGCCTGTGGCCAGGTACTTACAGACTTTGCTTTGACCTTAATTAATGAGAAATGTAAGAAAGGTAAAGAGAACTTAGACTTGAAATTTAACTTGAATGAATAGAAGAAAGTATTGGATATATAGTACTTATAGGCCACAGTGTTGTTTCCTTGCCTCAGTCACTGAGGGGAAGGTAAATAATGTTGTGTGTTGAGGAAGCACCAGGGCAGAGGAGTCCAGGGACATTGATAGAGATAGGACTTGTAATTACTCGTTCCACTCCCTGTTGGAAGGTAGGGGTTCCCAAAAAATGTCTATTTCCTGCTAGTAAGTTTTCTTGGTCACACAAGTATGCCATGTTCATGATGCAGGATGGGCCCACTGTTTCACTTCTAAATGATTGGTTGGTGACACTGCATGTGTTCCATACTACTACCCGGTAGTTAAGGACAGGCTCCAAAGCTGAACTGTGTCATAAAACTGAGACAATCAATAACTTTGTGTTTATGGGCTGTGTGTGTGTGTGTTTGTGTGTGTGTGCGAAAGCTTATTCAACAGCACAGAAGAGAGAATTGGTGTCCACAAATATTCATCTCCCCAATGTTGATAAGATACTTATAAAGTTATAATAGCATATAATAAATTCTTTTTTAAAGGTTTATTTATTCTGTTTTTTGTGTATGACTTTCTAAAACCTGCATGTGTGCCTATGCATTACATGTGTACTTGGTGCTTATAGAGGCTAGAAGAAGGTATCAAATTCCCTGGAAAAGGAGTTACATTACAGTTTTGATCCACTGTTTGGTTACTGGGACTCAAACCCCGGTCCTCTTTAAGACTAGGAAGTGCTCTTAATTGATGAGCCATCTTTTTAGCCCTTTGCATGACAGATTGAATTTATCCCTAGACATTTATAATTTATTTATAATAGGAAACTATCAGGATTCACCAGAAGCATTTTAGACTTCTATACAAATAACTACTATCTTTGCCATTTGGCTGCAGTGCCTTGGATTGTACCTGGTGTGAGAGAAGAAGGCCTAGACTGAAGACTGTGCACTCATGGGAAGATGTCTGTTTTGTTCAAACTGCTTGCATTTAAGTCTGCAATGCTGACATGAAAGCTGAGCAACATGTGAACATCTTTCAGTTTCATAGACTACCTCAACCATGTAAGCTAAAGTTACCGTCAAATTATTGTTACAGCATGGTATTTAAAATTTATACTTAGGCCAGCTGGACTACGACTGAAAAACCATGGGATAAAACCGGACTCTCTGAATATGGCGGACAATGAGGGCTGCTGAGAAGCCAAGGACAATGCCACTGGGTTTTGATCCTACTTCATGTTCTGGCTTTGTGGGAGCCTAGCCAGTTTGGATGTCCACCTTCCTAGACAAAGATGGAGCGGGGAGGACTTTGGACTTTCCACAGGGCAGGGAACCCTGACTGCCCCTCAGACTGGAGAGGGAGGGGGAGAGGAGTGGGGGGGAGGGGGAGAGGAGAGGGAGGAGGGGGGAAAAGGGAGACGGGGAGGGAAATGGGAGGCGGGGAGGAGGCGGAAATCTTTTTTTTTCAATAAAAAATTATATTTAAAAAAAATTTATACTTAGGATTTAATATATCTCAGGTTTGACTCAATTTTTGAAGGGTCAAGAATTCAACCCTGGACACATCATTACATAGTCACCTGAGTGGCAAGAGACTTACTACACCAGATTCTTTAACAAAATCTTCTTGAATCAAGCAAATTCTTACAACCATAAAAATATGCCTGTGAGCCTGGGCAGTGGTGGCGCACACCTTCAATCCAAGCACTCAGGAGGCAGAGGTAGGCACATGTCTCTGAGTTTGAGGCCAGCCTAGTTTATAAGAGCTAGTTCCAGTATAGGCTGCAAAGTTTCAGAGAAACCCTGAAAAACAAAACAAGACAAGACAAAACAAAATGTGAAAAAATTGTGCAATCTAGGGAAATGGAAGAAAGGTCTCAGTGTTTATAACTGTTAAACACATGGTGCTTGTCTCAGGACTATGATACGGTTTTAAACAAAAAATAATAGATTTAGAACAGCTGCATTTCTTAATTTTGAGGGCCATGCTTTAGAAATAACCTTGTTTTAGCTGGTTAATTTTTATCCCATGAATTATCCAAATTCACTTGTTAACTCCAAAGCCTAATTAAGATGTTTGTTTTCTAAAGTATTTTGCAACATTTCTCTGAAATTCTCCTCTGAATGTATGAGGGGGCAGAAAAAACATTCTTAAGTCACTACAGTGGGCAGGGCCTGTTTTTGATAGGGCAACTGATGAACAAGGATCCTGAAGCCGGTGATATTTGGGCATGGCTAGCATTCTTCTCAAACTTCTGAGTGGCTCTCTCCTAAGACCTGAACAATATTTACTTCTGCCACATGGACTAGCTCCATTCTCATCTCACTTCACAGAGCAAAGATTCAAAATCAAAATGAAATAAAATTTCTAGCAGTTTCCAGGGAGACTTAGAACCTATATTAAAGGTATTATCTTCCTATACTCAAACCTGGACACGGGCCTAGTTCTTTTCCCATGATTGCAGTATAGGACTACCTATGGGGAAAGCTGCTCAAGAGCATGACAGGGATTTGAGCCAGAAAAATTAATGTCTGAGAACCTTAGGTGGTTCTTCTACTTTAGAGAGTTTTAATTACTATTCCCCATAGTTGGATTTTCCCTTTGTTAAGATGGAGCTAATAAAAACCATATGTACTACTAGCTTGCTGTGAGGATTGAATAACAGAATGAAAGGAAGGAAGATTTAAGCAGTCAGTGTGATAAAATGATGGTGTTTTTATTTATGTGCATGGGACATAGCAACTAGAATTCCCTAAGATTTTCATTTTTTTTTTTTTACTAGTAAGTGCAAGACCTTTTCTGTCCTTCCTTCTGTATTCCTGCTATCTGATCATTAGCTGCTCTCTGTCTTGCTGAGAATGGTACAGTGATTGAGGCCAGTGCAGAGTCTACAGCTGGCTTCAGAAACAAGGCCCCTGTGCTCTTGGTGTCTCTGAGCTGCTGAGACATTCTTAGTTACCACCCTCCCTCCTGAAATGAACAGGAAGCAGAAATATAGCAAGTCACTAAAGAGTGAGAGTTATAACTCTCATACAGATTTTTAAGTAATACTTTATAGTTTGTTAAATCTATAGGGGAAAATAGCAAGACTGGGCAAATGCAGTTTAATTTCACTGAGACATGCAGTATGTCAGTGAATCTCACGTAAACGCCTTTCAACTAAAGCAAAAAGACCGCATAACTGAATCTCTGCATATATGCCTATCAATGGTACACACACATAATAAAAAACCCTCACTAAAAACCAGAAAACTATCATAGTAAGTTAGAACAACAAAAACAAAAAATTCCACACCACCATGTTGAACTTTCCACAGGAGCTAAGGGCTGAACAGCCAGGACTTGTTGGATGAAGTGGACCAGAACAAGGACTGTGACTTCCAGAAGGGAGTCACATTAAAGCCAAATCAAGTTGCTCCCCACACCCTAGATTATACACTTTTTTTTTGTTTGTTTGCTTTTTTTTTTTTTTTTTGTTTTTTCGAGACAGGGTTTCTCTGTGGCTTTGGAGCCTGTCCTGGCACTAGCTCTGTAGACCAGGCTGGCCTCGAACTCACAGAGATCTGCCTGCCTCTGCCTCCCGAGTGCTGGGATTAAAGGCATGCGCCACCATCGCCCGGCTACACTTTTCTTTGTTGGCTACAAACTGATACTTTGCAACCCTGAAGCAAGGCTTGTGTCATCAAGACTGGCTGTAAGTCAGGGTCCCCATGATGCTGGCTGTAAAGGAAAGATGTGAGAACCCAGAGTCCTCAGCTCCCAGGACATCTGGACCAGTCTCAAAATCCCAAAGAACTTCTGCTTGTTGGGTATGACTGTTTCTGATTCCACTGACAAGCAGAGTGTTCAGTTTTCCACCCACAATCACCTGCAAGCCTGCGGAGTCTGATCACTCCACACTGAAAAGCTGTTGTTCTGGGTTTCTCCACCAAGTTCTTTGTGTTCAAACCAGTTAAGTGTAAATTTCTTGAGAGTATAATGTGTGATTAGATCTAGATAAGAAGAAGACAAGCAGTTTTTACTGGCACAATGGCTTTTGAGGGGTGAACACACTGCTTTAGGAAACAGTCCTCACTGTAATTCACTAAAAGTGAAACTTTTTATGTAGCCTGCAATTCCAATGCAAGTTCCATCTGTTTTATACAGAAGCAAAGGCTTCATTGGGATGATGTCCTGTATTGGCCCCTGGCTACCCTGAATAAAGGCACAAAGGGGAATGAGACCAAGAGTAGCCTTGGCTCTGAAATTAAATTTATAAAGTGTCAGTAACTGACAATCACTGCAAACCTGACTTGCTCGTTTCCTAAAGCACAGAGTCTGCCTGGTATGTTGCTCCCCAGAACCCTGTGATGGCACCCCAACAGCACTCTAGTCTCTGTGCTCTGGTAACACTACGATTGCACGTGTTTCACAGAAATGCCTTGTGACACTGACCTTTCCTAGTCTGTTCTTTGCGGGTAAATGCAAGTCAAAGTGGGAAAAAGAAAGCTAAAAGAAGCTCAATAAATGAGTAATTGGAACTTTTCCTTAGTGTATCAAAAATAGCTCTCCAGGAGAACTGGGGTCCACAATACACACATGTACCACCTACATTATTTATTTTCAATTTGTTCTTTTCTCTTCTTTGCAGGTGTCCTGAGATGTGATAAAGGACAGCTCGGCTCCGTCTCCGGGCAGAATCAAAGTGGGTCCCTGCTCTTGATCTTTTTTTGGTTCTGTCTGTAGGGAAAAAGACTCATAAGACAACAGAGAATGCAACATTTTATCTCGCAGATGTCACATTCTGATAGATCATGTGCAAAGGCATACCATATTTTATATTTTCTCAAACACTTAAAATTATCTGATGCCTCCTGATGACATTTATTTCAATTTTAGTTCAATATAATTTACTTGTTTTTCAACATTATCCTAGCTGCATTGTTACTTAAACATCAAGGTAAAATATACATGAAACAGAGCGTTCAGTGAGCACAAGATTCTGCTTCCACCTGGATCTATCACACTCCTATCGCTAACTATACTTAACATTTAGAAAGCCTTTTCCCTTAGGTAATTTTCAAAGCAAATGTAAGAGTCACATTTAAATAATTCTTCTTTGTATCAATAGAAAGTTTATAATAAAACTGTTTATACAGTTTTTGTATTAACCATCAACTTGACACAGTCTTGTCAATTTTACCATTTTCCAATTTGAATTTAAAAAATTAATTGATTCTTTTTAAATTCCCAGCACTTCCCCTTAACTCTCACAAGATTTGTCCCTATCTCCTAACCTCCCAATTTTATGTCCTCTTTTATTATATTTTCATAAGCCTTTGAACTCAATTTGTGTTGTCCATATACTTCTGGGTGTGGGGAATCCACTAGAATGCAGTCAGCTTACCAGGAGAAAGAAAACTCTGACTGGAGCTATCAGCACCCATCCATAGCTCCTCAGCTAGGATGAGGTTCATGAACTGCCTCCTGTCCACGCTAGAATGGTGACTGGCTTGATCTTGGGTGGGTCTTACGCAGGCACCCACAGCTGCTATGAGATGGTGAGTGCAATGGTCCTCTCAGACCCAGAAGACAGTGTTCACTCTGGTCCTCCATAATCTCTGCCTCTTCGAGGTCTTTCTGCTAGTTCCTCCCTAACATATGCTCCCTCCTCACTGATGGTTCCTTAGCCTTGGGAATAGGAATTATATCTGGTCTGCGGCCAAACACTCTATTTGGCCTATTCTCTGCAATTTGATCATTGTGAGTTTTTGCATTAAACACTGTCCACTGTACAAAGAAACTTTCATTGATGAGGTATGAGAGCTGCACTGATAGATGATTAGAGAGATATGAATGTTGAAGGCAACTTAATACTTTGTCCTAAACGGGGCAAAATATTAGTAGTAGGTTCACTATTAGGAACTGTGAGTACTGGCCATGTGTTGTATCCTCAGGAACAGGTATTAAATCCATCAAAAAGTAGTTGGCTCCCTTAAATCATTCATGCCACCCTGCATCCAAGGGTGTATCTTGTCACACTGGTTATTATTGTAATTCACAGTGTTCACAGCTGGGTGGGACTGTTGATGACTTTTTCCCCAGAAGCCTGCATAGCGTACTATGAAAGCTAGGCAGTAAGGACAAAGCTTCATGGAGAGAGTACCAACTAAGTTTCTTCATTTTTAACCAAATAGCCATTTTCTTGTCATATTTATGGCTGAAATTTTATTATTCTTTATGGAGCAAAAAATAAATATTTTTAATGTTGTCAGATTATGAGTTTACCTGTTTCAGGTGACTAGACATTATACCTTGAAGAGCTAAATTTTTTCACAGGAAAGTTATTTTAATATGTAGGCACATGTCTTCTGACGTATTTGTCTTATTCTTCCAGAATTTGAAATTTTTAAATAAAATATAAAACATTGCTATAGATTCAAATAACTAATAAATATTGAAACCCACATTATTTATATTACTGTAATTGTTACCTATTCAGATAAGGTCTTTATGTATTAACCATTTATTTACTTAGCATTCTACATGTTCCACTTAAAATATAATTACTAGAAGAATAAGAGTAACTTAAATGTATTTCAATTCACAAACAACCTGAGTTCTGTGACAATGTCTATAGGAATGTGTTAATACTAGCAGGATGCTTATAAAATGTTAGTTGCTTGCAAAATGACAAACAGAATTATAATGTTATTAAGAAATGGACCTGAGATGATATTTATGACAGTCAGGTGGTTCTCTTCTCATGGGGAAACCTAATTAATTGCTGAGATTTTCCAAATTAAACATCAATAATTTTATCATCTTAAAAAAAAGACCCTCAAAGGAAAATGTCAAAGAAACATTTTTGTCTTAGTCTTGGCTCTAAGTAGAAGTAATATATAGTCCCTAAAACATACCATTACAGCTAAGTCCTTGCCCAAGTCTGACTGTGAAAATCACTCCACTTACAGGACCTAAAACCACACCACTTATGAGATGTAAAATCACTTCACTTACAAGACCTAAAATCTTCCTGTTTAAAATGGTTTTGGGTTTTGGTTCATAGCCAAATGAAACAAACAAAATTCAAAATTCAAATAATTTAAAAAGCAACACATTGTTCTGTTACAATATGCATACAAAATATTTACTTCAGAGGTATTTATAATATACATGCATGAACACATCAGTAGACACATATGCACATAATACAGGTATGCAATTGTGTGAATAACTGCAAATCAATCAAATGTTCATACATAAATACTATAAATTACAGTCCAGGCATGACAGAGTGCTATATATAGTCCCAAATAACTGGACTTATGTAAATTAAACATAAAATAAAAGAAAGCCTATCTCTTAATACAGAAGTATCTTATAAAAGCAATATTGAAAACACAAATGGATAAACATCACAGGGACCATGGCAAGACTTTTTATTGTATTTACAGTAATTCAAAACTAAACAGTATTGCTATGGGACAATGCTCTTGTACACTGTAAAATTTGTCACTCATATTGACTTAATAAAACACTGATTGGCCAGTAGCCAGGCAGGAAGTAAAGGCAGGGCAACCAGCCTAGGATATCTGGGAAGAAGAAAGGCAGAGAGTCAGTCACCAGCAAGGCAGAGAGGAAACAAGATGAGAATGCCTCACTGAGAAAAGGTAGCAAGCCACTTGGCTGAACATAGATAACTCTATGGATTAATTCAAGTTGTAAGATTTAGTTAACAATAAGCCTGAGCTAATATGTCAGTATATAATTATTATAAGCCTCTGTGTATATCTTTGGGACTGAATGGTTGTAGGACCAGGCGGGACAGAAATTTCCATCTGCACATTATATTTTTAATAAAATATAAGTGATATAAAATAATATGCTACCACAATGCTAGTAAAGAGGCAAAGTTATTTAGAAATTGTATCTCTAGCTGGTCTATTATATCCTTTTATAAGTGATACACATCAAATTCTATTGTTCAAAGTGGATGTAGGGTGTATGCTGTTGAAATATTTTCTAGTACATATATTTTACATTTTAATTTTGTAACAAAGCTGACCAGCCGTTCAACAGTGGATTTGATTAAGTTATTTAGACTGGGTGCACATTACTTGAGGTAGAAGACTTAGGGTTGAACTCTGAAGAATTAATGCAGGTAGACAAGATGGAGAATAAAAGTTATAGTAATTTATGATAAAGTTAAAACAAACTGTGTCTTGGACAGAGAAAGCTCAGCATCTCTGAGGACACAGAGAAGTTACAGGAAATTAAAAGGCAAGCAGAGGTGTGTAGGGATCTGCCTCCTGGTTCTAAGTCAATGGTTCTCAACCTGTAAGTAGCAAACCACAGGTTGAAAAGTGCTGATCTAGACTAAATTAACATCAACATGTAATAAAAGTCATGAAGACACCACAGTAATGAAAAAGAAAGACCATGCTTTTTACATTACTATCATCCCACTTGTTTCAAACATTTCTAGGGGCCATGGGAAAAACTTTTATGTAAAAGGTAATTCTTTTTGGTTATTTTTCAGGGAATAAGGTCTCATATCACTTACATTGGCCTTAATGTTCTAGTGTTACTGTTAATACGTGTGTGCCAGCTACCATAGGGACAATAAATACTATTGATAGCTTTTCTAGAACAACTCTGAAAATGTCTGGTGCCCAAACCAGAAAAACAAATACAACAGGAAAACCAAGTACCACCATCTTCATGGATGCATAAAAGACCCTAAATAAAGCATTAGCAAACTGAATATAAAAATTAATGTAATATATTAATATCATACTCATTTAGGGTTGTGACAAGGATGGTCCTATCTCAAGAAACAGAGGTTAAATCGTCATTCCACTGAATATGGTCAAGGAAATCAGTAAATATTTTTTTTAAAAAATCCTTGACAATCAAAAAGCACAGCAATTATCTCTGACCTAGTAGAATATCTACTGGCAGTCAAGAACACAATCATTGCAAGTTTTTATAGTTTACTAAAGACAAAAATAAAATATTGAAATGAAAAACATCATTAACATAAATATCAAGGTAAAGAATGCTGGGAACTTAGTGTGCATTTCCATGCACTTCCTCATAAATTTTTTTGCATTTCTTCATTATGAACTGAGTTGAGGTGGCATGGGTGTGGATATTAGTTCCTAGAATCTTAAAAAAATTCATTTTACCAAAGCTACAAATATCAGTGATGTGAAACATGAAATTCATTCTCTGATGCTCTTTCCCAGATATAAATACATGTTTTGATGACTTATTTTTTCTGTGAAATTTTTTTTACATCTGACCTCACATAAAATACTCAACATAGGAACAATTATAGATCACAGATATAAAGGTATTTATAAGGGAAATAAGTCATGTTGACAAACCTAATAAAAAGCTAAAACTAAATTAAATATAAAATTTGTATTTTATTATTTACTCATTCTTCAAGTGTTGAATTACCACTTGGCTACCTAGTAACTTACATTTGGGAAGGGAATGGAAAGCCTGTGACTGAGGTGGGCAAATGACTCAGTGGATATAGACAGATTGCCCAATGGGTATGGACAGATGGCCCAGTGGATATGGAAAGATGAACCAGTGGATATATAGAGACTGCCCAGTGGGTATGGACAAATATCCCAGTGAATATGGAGATATGGCACAGTGGGTATGGACAGATGGCCCAATGAATATGGACAGATTGTTCAGTGGACTTCCACCAATAGCTCAGTGGTTGAATATTTGCTGTTCTTCCAGAGGACCTGAGCTCAATTTCCATCATCCATATGCACCACTAACAGCCTCATGTAACTCCAGTTTGGGGGTATTCAACATCCTCTCTGGCTTCTAAAGGCACCACATACACAGATATAATCTATATACTACACATAAATAAAAATAATTTTAAAAGCATATAAAAAATTCTATGACAGTTAGTAATGGAATTGTACCCTGCAAGCCACTCTGCTCTGTAAGCCAGGGTACTAACCAACAGAAGTGCACAGTTGACATTGGGCTTGTTCACAATCCTCATTAGTTGGCCCTCAGCCTAAACTGAGCTCTGCAGAAGAACATCATCCTGAACAAGGTCACATTTCTTTTTCAGAATATCTGCACTCATTTTCCAGTCCACATGATGGAGTTACAGGTGTTCCATAGAAGATTCTGTTCTTGAATTAACAGTAATAATAATAATAACAATAATAATAATAATAATCCCCTAAAGCTAGTCAGTTTCAGCTGGTGGTGAATGAATGTGGAGTCAACAAATAATCTTCTTGGAATTGGACTGCAGCCCAGCCTGGTTCTCCAGCAGGGCTGGTGTAACTTGAGGGCCTGCTTGTTGGGGTTTCTGTCCTGCCCAGTTTCCACAGTCATTAGGTCCCAAAGAAAATCACACAGAGTCTCCATAAGTAATAAACTGATTTTCCCATTAGCTCAGACTTCTTATTAACTCTTATAACTTATATTAACCCATTATTCTTATCTATGTTAGCCACATGGCTCAGTACATTTTTAGTGGGACAGGTCACATCCTGCTTCTTCAGTGTCTGGACAGGACTGGGGAGGAATGGGCTTCCTCCTTCAGAAAAACTTCCTGTTCTCATTGACCCACCTCTACTTCCTATCTGGTTGTCCCACCTATACTTCCTGCCTGGCTACTGGCCAGTCAGTGTTTATTAAACATGATTGACAGAATACAGAATTGTTCCACACCAGGCTTCTAAGAGCTCTCTCCATTAAAGTCTCTGCAGTTACTACCCCAAGCATTTACCAGAGTGAATGGCATGTACCACACCACATCTTAAGACATGCTCTCTGTATATATACACAGACAACTAGTGTCGTGAGTGGGGATGTAGTGGTATGCTAGCCACTAGTTGGACTATGGGATAGAGAATATACCCCAGAAAAAGTTGTGCTCCCACATAGAGGACTAGAAGAGAAAATAAAAGAGGACTACTAGAAGGTCTTGACAAAGGGTCTAGTTTACTCTGAGAACTAAATTGTGAACTGAATTAAAGTGGTTAAGAAAAGGCAAATTCTTATTTTCCATATTTTTAAAGTCATAATTTTAAGCCATCTCTGCTATCTGGATTACATCATTAAGTAATAATTTGGGGAAAGTTATATGAGTAATAAATTATATGATTCTTTACAAGTTAAATGTTTAACAGTCTTGCAAATTGTGTTACTCTGATAATGTCACAAACATATCTGTGAAAATTTAGAAGCAATAATAAACCATATTGTATTTGGCCAACATTTTCCTATCACAATGTGTAGGCAATTCTGAACAACAACAAAAACAATGGATGAATTTTAATAATGTATAATCCTCAAAGTGCCACAAATTACATGCTGGGACACAGTATTTCTCTCGCATGTGACAAAAACTTCACAATATGGGAAAAACTCTAAGAACTGAACATAAAGAAAATCAGTCTAATTAAGAAATAAGCATGAGACCTGAAATATTTCCACAAATCTTGAGCATAGGAATCTGGGCACCACAGGAAGCCAGCACACCTTTGCTGCAAGAGTGGAGGAGAGCAAACAGCACCACCATTACTCAGGATGGGGAACTTGCAACTGTGATGCATTCCCACTGAAACAGAACATCTAGAAAATTGTTTGGCCATTTTAAACACTTTTTTTTAAATTTAATTTTACCACTGTCATACTGTGGGAATAAAATTCGAACCAAACCAAGACCACCCCTCTTATGCCTTCTCCATGGTCCCGAGTACCCCCTAGTTCCCCAAATGAGTTGAACTCCACCGAGGGTATGATTAATGACAGTGACTAATCACATGGCTAGGGACAGCTCTTGATCACATGCCTCATCCATACCTGATGTATTTTTAACTACTTTACTGTTTAATTCTGGACTTCCCTACGCCATAAGCAATCATGTTAAATGTCAACTACCCCAAGACCCGCTGACAAGGCTGTGAACTACATGTCACCGTCCCTTTGGTTTTTCCCTATATCAGTGCTAACCTGTAAATGCTCTGCATGGCTCTTAGTTTCCCAAAAGCTGAGCAACTGCCCATATCCGGATCTGCCTTCCTCAATAAACCCCTTTTTGTTTGCATAGGATAACTACTCTGTGGTGGTCTTGTTTGGGAGACTTGCAACAAAGGCACAACATTATTTGGGGGTTCATCCAGGATTGCCCAAGACACCCCCAAGCTCCCAGCCTGAGGGGTTTCTGGTTGGCTGGTAAGTATCTTTGTTTCTCTTTCTAGGCTGTTTTATACTTCCATTTTCCAAAGCACGAACAGTATGTGGTGTGGTCTGGCAACAGCCAAGGTTAAAAGCAAAGTGGGTTAGAGTCCCACCTGAGTTGCTGAGACCACCATTGGTGTGCTAAAGACTGGGATGTGAGGCTTCCAGACCCTGTGGAGGGAGATCATGGGCTTCAGTCCCACATGCCTGTGTAGGGAGATCATGAGTTTGGGTCCCACCTCCCTGAGGAGGGAGATGATGGGTTTGAGTCCCACCTTCCTGCGGAGGGAGTCATGAGTTTGGGTCTCACCTCCCTATGGAAGAGTCTCTAAGGTCTGCTTAATCAGGGACAGAAAATCTTCTGTCTAGACGGTGGGTCAGTCCCTCCTGAGAAAAATTTTAAGGTCTTTTGTGTGTCTTTGATTTTGGGTGTTGTCTGTTGTCTTTGTCTTTATATCTCCCACAGAGGTAGAGATTATGGGACAGTCCCCTCCTTACCCCTAAACTTATGTTAGCCTCACTGGAAGGACATAGCAGCCATGGCTCATAAACAAGGAAT
Organism: Alexandromys fortis; assembly: GCF_014885135.2. Taxonomy (NCBI): domain Eukaryota; kingdom Metazoa; phylum Chordata; class Mammalia; order Rodentia; family Cricetidae; genus Alexandromys; species Alexandromys fortis. The sequence goes on along the minus strand of NW_026068037.1, from coordinate 4,335,424 downwards.
TAAAAGTTCATTACTGTTTGCAGTACAGAATGGCCTGCTTTGAATGTCAGATGCCCTCCAGAGGGACCTTTTGATGCTGGTCTGATCGGAGATGTGGAGGACATTGTGTTCAGACTTCTAGCTAGACACCCAGACCAGAACCTATATTGTATACAATACCTATATTGTAACCTGGAGAAGTCTGGCAGAAGACCCTCCTTCCTGGCTTAAAGATTTTATACCCCAGCAAATCAAGATAATGGCAGCAGAGAAGAAATATCCATCTGTCCGGGGCATCTAAGCCCTCTTAGCCCCATCCATTAGTCTTACAGGGTGGAAGCATAGGAAGACATCTTCCCTCCCACCCCTTCTACCCAAACTCCTGGACCTGGGCCAGTAGCCCAAGAAGAACTTCCAATGCCCCTTGCCAGCTCCAAGCAGGAGGAAGAAGTAGGACTGGCCAGATGCACTAGGAAATGGAGAAAACTCTGATTCCACCGTGGCTCTCCTCTTGAGGGCCACCCTGACCAACTGGCTACATAGAAACTTTTTTTTCAAAACAACCTTTGCATTTGTTTTGGGTTTTGTTTTAAGATCAACAGCATCCAGTCATGGTGGCTCACCCTTATCTGTAATGTCAGCCCTTGGAAGAGGCATGAGATTTAGTTTGAAGCTAACCTAGGCAATCACGTGAGACTCAATATCAGAAAAAAATAATAATAAGGAAAATGGAGATCTTTGTCCTGGTAGTCATATACATGTATTTTGAAAGCGTGTGTGGCTAATAAAGTGCACACATGGCTGACTTGCCATCTAGTTCTTGACCATACATAGAGACAATTACATAAGTGCTAGCCACTGGGGAAATGGGGCAAAGTGGGTAGAGGCCTCACTGTACTGTCCTTAAACCCTCCTAGGAGTTTACACTTACTACACAATGTGCCTGTCCTTCTAGACTGTGTCCAGAGTTAGTCTGTCTTATGAAGGCTCTATTATCTTTTTAATAGTTCTCAACATTGAGAAGCTAAATGAAGGCGTAAGTCACAAACAATGCCACACCAGTTTGGAACTATGATTAATAGGGTGGTATTTATTTAAAGAGGAAAAAACTTACAGATCTCCGTCCCAGACAATAGCCCTCTGCGCAACCAGGAAGGGAGTCTAATCGCTGACGGAGCAGGAAGTGAAGAGAGCGAGCAGAGGAAGTAGCCGCTATTTTAAAGGGAGAGAGAGACCACGCCCCAATGGGCTAGTATCTCAGCAGCTATTGGTTGGAGGGGCAGAAGGACCTCCCGCAACACCTCCCCCTTTTGTTTAAGTAAGAGAGTTCTAAACGTACTACAAAATTATATACAATAAGTACAAATATCTATTCTAACTAGCTTAGGTCTTGTATAATAAATAACTTGGCCAAGTCATGTGAGAAAAGTAACTACATTTATATAATCTTCAACCCCATCGAAGATCTGAGAAGGGAAATAATGTTACCTGGGTAATTAGGAAGTTCAGTAAAACAACTTCCAAAACATGCAGCAAATCACAGAGACAACTAGCTACCTGGGCAATCACCCAAAGTCATGTTTGCAGCGTTGAAGCAACCAACTTTGGCTAAGGCCTAACATAACTGACATACCATTTTCAAAGGCAAACAACTTTTCAAAACTATCTTACCCTGTCTTGGCAGGATATGACAGTCCTGTTTTATCCATTGATGCACGCTCTGTATCTCTGTCAGTGGTTGAGGTATGGGCATTTCTTTGCCCCAAGGCCAGTTCTGCCAAAAAGAAAGGCTCCAGGTGGAGTGTCTTTGGTGCTCAACATTCTCTCGGGAATAGAGCAGTGTTGCCAGGAGCAATTGTGTCTCACTACCAGAAAACTCTGAGTTAGATTAAAGGCCATTTTCTACAGCTCTTTGAAGAGGTTGAAGATTATCTATCTATACTGAGTATAATCTCTATATATCTAAAGAACCTGATTTGTCTAATTATAAATGACAAACTTAGATGACTATTAATCTATATAATTCTCAATATCTATCTAACTTAAAGACTAAGACAATAAACGACTGTGAAACAAATGAGGACAATGACCTCCAAATATAAACAATGTACAAATATACATTGCAGTATGGTAAATATATATCAATACACAAACATTATATAAGTATTTTAATCAGAGGTAGAAATGTACACTGCAATATGACAAATATATACAATATATATATATATATCAATACAACATATGTCAATACATAAAAAATGTTTTAAACAGAGGTAGAAACATGCATGCATATAATAGTCAATAGAATTTAACTTTGTATCAATATACAAGAATCAATATCAATATATTTGTCTAAAAACAGTAACTCACAATTATAAATCTATTATCCCATCATCGCTCTTTTTTTGTTTTTTGTTTTCAAAATGATCCCTGAGCTTATAAATTTCCTCCCCCAACCTCCCAACCCCTAAATGATGTCCCTAAACCCGGGGGCAAACTTTACTGGGAGAGGGGACTTCGTCCTCTAGAATTACTTCCAGCTGTCATGGGGGCGACGTTCTTTCTGGGGGATCCTGTGAAAGTAAAATGATGGTTAAATTTCAAGATCAATGTCTTTTAAATTGCAAGTAGTCTCTTAGTATTTTGTGGAGGTCTGGCCAGAATGTTGTACAAGATGTGCACCATTTCAGCTAAACAAGTTGGGATCATCTTGTGCAGCTGGTACCCAAAACAGGTCTTATAGTAGCGCTATCAGTATCATGACGTCATATCAACCAGGTAGAGTTGTTGTGGGGCCCCATCTTCTTCCTGGAAACTTCAAATGTCACTTCAGGAAAGACTCATTGTTCATTGTAAAAAACTTAAACATTAATCATATAGACATATATAGACATATATATATATATTCAATGAAAGGCATGATAGATATATTCAATGAAAAGTATGATAGATATGAAGAAAAGCAAAGATATTTTCTAAACTCATATTTCTTTCTGTCCCATATCATGGCTCTTGACATGAGACAGAAACTCCAGAAACTCTGGGTTTTTCTCTTACAGGCTTGGAATTGGAGAGGGACTGAGCCAGAGTCCAACTTCAAAACCAGCTCTATAAATTTAGAAATATGATTTAGAATATTTTACTTATGGAACCTATTCAGGATTCTTGATAGTCCCTATTGGGCAGTTATGTTTTCATCTGTCAGTATTCAAACATCCACGGTCCCTTGAATTTTTCAAAGATGAGGGTTTTCCTGTGGAGATAAGAACAGAACCCTGCTCCCATTCTATAATTTTTTCTTACCACCTGTATGAATATCATCATTGTGGATGAGTTGTCATTTCTCCTTTCAAAGAGGTTTCTCCTCCTCAAATCGAAACTTTATTAATTTTGATGGTATCCACAATTTTTCTTCTCCTGTGGAAACAAGAGCAAAACCCCTTCCCCAACGTAGCACATCTCCTGGCTTCCATTGAGAGGTCAGCACATCTTTGAAATAAATCGGTTGATTTAGTTCAGCAGACTTTTCCATTATCCAATGTCTTTCTGCTGCTGTCGTTCCTTTCTCATTAGCGTTAAGAAAATTCAAGGTTAATAAAGCATTATGTAATCTATTTCTGGGGGTATTTTCGGTCCCTTTCTGTTTGTTCAGCATATCCTTTATAGTACGATTTGATCTTTCTATAACTGCCTGACCTGTAGGATTATTTGGTATACCTGTAATGTGTTTTATATTATAATAATCAAAAAAGCATTTCATTTTCTTAGATACATATGCTGGACCATTATCTGTCTTTATTTGTGCAGGTATACCCATGATGGCCATAACTTCCAATAAATGTGTGATTACTGAATCAGCCTTTTCTGAGCTCAGGGCAGTAGCCCATTGAAAACCTGAATACGTGTCTATGGTGTGGTGTACATATTTTAATTTACCAAATTCCATAAAGTGGAACACATCCATCTGCCAGATTTCATTTCTCTTAGTACCCTTTGGGTTACTCCCTGCAGGCAACGGTGTTTGATTATAGAAAGAACAAGTAGGACATCTCTTTATAATGTCCTTAGCTTGTTGCCAAGTAATGGAAAATTCTTTCTTTAGGCCTTTACTATTGACATGATGCTTCTTATGAAATTCTGAGGCCTGCAACACACTTCCAATCAATAATTGATCAATCTCAGCGTTGCCTTGGGCTAGAGGACCAGGCAGACCTGTATGGGACCGGATGTGTGTTATGTACATCGGACAAAGCCTGTTCCTGATTATGTCTTGTACCTGGATAAACAATGAAGTCAACTCTGTGTCATCTGGTATAAATTCAGCGGTTTCAATATGCAAGATAACTCTTTCTGCATATTGTGAATCTGTAACTATATTAAGAGGTTCTTTAAAATCCCTTAGCACCATAAGAATGGCATATAATTCTGCCTTCTGGACAGAATTATAAGGGCTTTGTTCCACCTTACTCAATTCATCTGACTTGTAACCTGCTTTCCCTGATTTATTCGCATCAGTATAGAACGTACGGGCTCCAGTTATTGGAGCATCACGTACAATTTTAGGAAGAATCCAAGAAGTTCTCTTTATGAGGTTAAGTCTACCACTTTTGGGATAGTTGCTATTAATTTCTCCCAAAAAATTAGCACAAGCTCTTTGCCATGGTTCATTGTCTTCCCATAACTTTTTTATTTCTTCAGTAGTAAAAGGCACTATAATTTCTGCTGGGTCTATACCTGCTAGTTGACGAAGTCTCAGCTTACCTTTTATAATTAATTCAGAGACTTTTTCCACATAAGTTTTTAATTTTTTACTTGGTTTATTAGGTATAAATATCCACTCTAAAATAATATCTTCCCTCTGCATTAGAATCCCTGTAGGAGAAATTCTGGAAGGCAATATGACTAGGATGCAGCTAAGATTTGGGTTCACCCTATCGACATGTGCCTCCTGTAATTTTTCCTCAATCATTGTCAGTTCCTTTTCTGCTTCAGCTGTCAGTTTTCTTGGACTATTCAAATCTTTATCACCATCTAAGGTTTTGTTTAAATGAACTATTAGATCAGGTGTTATCCCAACAGCTGGTCGTAGACTGGAAATGTCTCCTAACAATCTTTGGAAGTCATTAAGAGTCTTTAACCCATCTCTCCTAATTTGTGCCTTTTGCGTTTTAATTTTCTCTAACCCTATTCTGTAACCTAGGTAATTAATAGAATTTCCTCTTTGAATCTTTTCAGGGGCAATTTGTAATCCCCACTTAGGCAAGACTTTCTTTACTTCTTCAAACATCCTTTCTAAAATATCTTTATTTGAATCAGATAATAAGATGTCATCCATGTAATGATAAATTATGGACTTGGGGAATTGTTTACGAATTATTTCCAATGGCTTACTTACAAAATATTGGCACAATGTAGGACTATTGAGCATACCCTGTGGGGGGACAGTCCATTGATATCTCCTATTAGGCTGAGAATTATTGTAAGTAGGCACTGTGAAGGCAAATTTTTCTCTATCCTTTTCTTGTAATGGTATCTTTCAAATCAATAACTATAAGAGGCCATCCTTTTGGTATTAGAGAAGGCAAAGGAATTCCAGATTGTAGTGGGCCCATAGGTTGAATTACCTTGTTGACAGCTCTTAAATCTGTCACCATTCTGCATTTACCAGATTTCTTTTTTACAACAAATACAGGAGAATTCCAAGAGCTGGTTGATTCTTCAATATGGTGAGCATCTAGTTGCTCTTGCACCAGCTGTTACAATGCCTGTAATTTATCTTCAGCTAGAGGGCACTCTTTGATCCATATTGGCTTCTCAGTTAGCCATTTTAAAGGTAGGGCTGTTGGTACCTCTAAAGGTTTGGTATTTGCTATATGTTCTTGTACAGCCTGAATGGCTGGTGACCTTTTTCCATAATACCTCATCATATCTTTCCTAGAATTATGAGTTCCTGGAACTACCGGAATGTTAATCTGGGTATTCCATTGCTGTAGTAGGTCACGGCCCCATAAATTTATGGCAATATTGGCTATATATGGCCTTAGTCTTCCTATTTGCCCTTCGGGCCCTATGCATTCAACCCATCTTGTGCTTTGTTTTACACGAGATAGGGTTCCAATTCCCAGAAACTGAACATCTACCTCTTGAAGAGGCCAATTCGGATGCCAAGATTCTGGAGTAATGATACTTACATCCGCACCTGTGTCTAATAAGCCTTCAATAAAAGTGCCATTTATACAGACTCTTAGCTTTGGTCTTCGATCATTAATAGAAGTCTGCCAAAATATACGTTTATTCTGTCCTACTGGGTTTTTTGACTCATTCTCCATGCATAATTCATCATTTAGATCAGTATTGCTTTTTACAGCAGAGATTGGAGCTTTTAATTTTCTTGGTGAGGCACATTCTCCACTGTGACTGGGAATGACTGGGCCACTGTTGGGTTGGGGGCCTGCGAGAGGCCCCTCAAGGAGTTTCCCGGCGGTATCGGGTTGCCTTGTTTGTCTGTTGTTGACCTGCATTCGTTGGACCAATGTCGACCTTTACCGCATCTCCTACATATACCTGAAGGCCTAGGTCTCCTATTTTTGTCATTCCCAGAGGAGATATTATTCCTAGAAATTCTGTGCTTGCAATCCCTTTTCAGATGTCCTAATTTACCACAATTAAAACACCTGGCAGTTTGATGTCTCCTCATTGCTGTGGAAACCGCTTCTCCTACCCAAGATTCATCATTATAGCTAAACGCCTCAACATTCATCGTATGCTGAATCCATTCATCCATAGGTGCTGATCTAGACTTTAAAGGCCCAATTATCTTTTTGCATTCTATATTTGCATTCTCAAAAGCTAGAGATTCAAGAAGTATTCGTCTAGATTCTGGGTCTGTTACCCCTATGTCCAGAGCCTTAATTAATCTTTGCAAAAAGTCAATAAAGGGTTCTCTCTGTCCCTGCCTAATTCTGGTATATGATTCAACCCTTTTTGCTGGATCTTGTATCCTATTCCAAGCATTTAAAGCTGCTTGGTGACATAGACACAGTACTTCATCATCATAAAGAGCTTGGACCTGTGGATCAGCATATTCTCCTGCACCAAGAATTTGATCTTGGGAAACCTCGACACCTTTTGCTCTTCCTTGCTGTTCCATATGTTTGGATTCTTCTCTGAAATAAATTCCAAACATCAAGGAAGGTCCCTTATCTAAAACTGCAGACACTAACTGATGGAAATCATAGGGGGTAGCTCTAGCGTTAGAAGCCCAAGTCCTTATCATTTCCTTTACATAATCATTGTGCAAACCAAAATTAACAATAGCCTGCTTAATTTCTTTTAGATCATTCATTGCTATTGGCGTCCATCTAGCTTCTCTGACTCCCCTTGAGCCTTTAGAAGTTGACGCTTTGTCAGAATTAAGTATAGGGTATGTAGCAAAAACCTTGGGTAAGCCAGTTCTAATAGCTGGTGTTGGCATTGGATCCTGTCCTTGTGCCTTCTTACTCTGTTCACCAGCTCCAATAATTTCTTCAATCTTTTCAAATCTTTTTATCATTGTCTCTCTTAAATCCTGAATCTCCTGACCTGTATATGTTTCTAGTGATTTCACTGAGGTATCAATTTTTTGGTCCCCATTCTGCACCTGTGATTCCAAAGCTTTAAATTTTTCCTTCAAAGATAAATTGTCCTCCTTAAACTTTTCTTGTATATCATGTAGATTCCCATCTTGGAGGTACATTCTGTCTGTTACCTTATCAAAACTTTGTGATAAAGTCTGAATGTCAAATTCAACAGCCTGAACCCTTTCAGCTAACTTTCTAGTACCCTTGGATATGGAGTCAATTTTGGCTGTCATAGACACTTGTTCAGATAACCTCTGATTTTCAATAATTTTAATCCTGTCAATTAGTTGTTCATTATTAGTTTGTAGAGATTCTATTGTTCTTTGGAGTGCCATATTCTTCTGTTCATTATTAGTTCGTAAACATTCTATCGTTCTTAGGAGTGCCATATTCTTCCTTAATGATAGAATATGGAAATGAAAACTGAAATCTAGTAACAAGCAAATTAAGGTATCCCCATAATCATACAAACCTTGTATGACGTAATCCATTGTATTAGTAAATATAAATTTACTAATCCATTGTATTAGTGAAAACAAAGCAGTAGAAGTTGCGTTAGAAACAAAAACTGCCATATTACCTATTATCCAGCAGGTGGCACTGTTGCCAAGTTGCGATTAAAACGGGATCCTGTTTCAGGGTCGGCCTAGAAAATGCAATTTGGGATTTCCTAAACTGGGAAATGCAAGTTGCTCACCAAAGTAAATGTAATTAAATCAATTCTGTACACGAAACCATAAACCCAGAATCCAGGGGTAGAGAAGAGTAACCCGGAAGCCCTGTATGCCTCCACATGACAGAGTCACCCTGAGGGGTTGTAGCTTTTGGCAACCGCATGTTCTGGTTCGCACCACTTAAGAGCTGTACTTGCAAGGGAGATTTAAAAACGACTCAGAAAAGAGCAAACCACACAGGCAGAGACTACACGGGCCTGTGGAGTTTAAATCCACATGGAGAAGCAGATGATAGGGTGTGTGAGGACTTGAAGTCAATCTGAGGTGTCTAAAGGGAAAATATAAAGAACTGCAGCAAGAAAAGCCAGTGCATGATAATTTATATTAAACTGCTGGCTCCATGCACAAGGCACAGCCCACAAGGCCACAGCAAGGTACAGGCCGCGGCTGAGGAAGGGAGGGCTTGCGCCAAGCCGAACTCACAGCAGGCAGCTGAGCAGGGGAAGGAGAGGTCCTAAAAGCCAAACGTTCGGGCGCCAGATGAAGGCGTAAGTCACAAACAATGCCACACCAGTTTGGAATTATGATTAATAGGGTGGTATTTATTTAAAGAGGAAAAAACTTACAGATCCCCATCCCAGACAACAGCCCTCTGCGCAACCAGGAAGGGAGTCTAGTCTCCAGCGGAGCAGGAAGTGAAGAGAGATAGCAGAGGAAGTAGCCGCTTTTTTAAAGGGAGAGAGACCATGCTCCAATGGGCTGGTATCACAGCAGCTATTGGTTGGAGGGGCGGAAGGACCTCCCGCAACACCTAAACAATACAAAAGCCTAGAACTGGTTTTTCCATGTGCAATGGTGCTGGTTCATCCTGTAAGTTTGTGGTAATTTGAAAGAAGAGTTATTCTCCAGAGCACATTACTCTCAGCTGTTACAAAATCTCACAATGAATTTGTCTTATTAGATGATCAGCTCTGCATTTACAAACCAACTTCACTGTCTCATTCCATAAAATATATCATAAAAACATATGTATATATGAACATAGTTAATGTGTATATCTTTAAAACCAGATGAACATGGTTTATTATCATATTTCTAGTATTTAAGACAGAGACTGACTATTTACAGATTTGTTACCCTCTTTTCACAGCGAAAACAACAAATAAAAAGGAAAACATCCCTGTGAAGTTATGAGTGGTATTAGCGTTTGAATTTCTGCGGGTTCTTAGCAGTCTGACAAGTATTTGGTTGCTATCACCCTTTCCACCTTTCTAGAGAGAGTCTACAAGAAGCTATGCATATGGCTTAATTATTTATTTGAATACATGTTTTATACAGCCTTCATGATTATTTTTGATTCACTAATTTCTATTTTTGGTTAATATTTTTAGTATATAGACAGAAACAATAAGCAAATAAACACTGATTTTGAATACATGAGAGGAAAGTGCAGAGAGCACTGGGCTTGTTCCACTGAAGTAGGCGCTGTTCACCATCTATCCATTCTGTAGGTGACCAACAAGATTCAGTTTTGAATATGTTAACATGGTTTTTTTTTAAATCATTATAAACTTAGAAGAAGCTGGGCAGTAGTGGTGAACCCCTTGAAACCCAGCACTCAAGAGGCAGAAGCAGATCTCCAAGTTTGAGGCCAGCCTGAGTTACAGAGTGAGTCTTAGGACAACCAGGGATGCACAGAGAGACCCTATCTTGAAAAACCAAAAACTAAAACAAAGCAAAACAAAAACTTAGAAAAAAAATAAAAATTCTTGTCAAAATAAACTTAAATCTGAAATACTGTTTGTCCAAAAATTAGAATTGCATTGTTTAAAGTATATAACGGGATATATGGGATTCATGGGATAATATATTATATTAATAGAATTATGCTTCATATGCTTTACAACATCAGAATAAGGTATCTTTTTATTCCTATCTACATAATACAGTTTCGAAAGTAGAATTGTAAACTTCTTCGCTATCCATAGCTATTAAATCTTTCAAATATTTTATGACTTAGTAACTTCCTATCCCTGGCATTGATTCCAAATTCTTGCTTTATACCTTGAGCAGCTGTGTGTGTTCAGGCCTCACATCTCCTTCATATTGATGACACAATATGTGCTCTCAATTGCTGCAGGCAGTCAAAGCTCATTGACTGTATAAACACATATCTAAATCTATTTGCCCACTGAAAGCAAACAAAGAAAAACAAACAAAAAACAAAAACAAAAAAAAAGTGGCTAAGAATTTAAAATCAGAGGGAAGATATAAAACATAGTTTGTATGTAGAATTCATAGTATAAAGCCTTTGATATCAGTCTTCTTTGAGTAAACAATCTCCATTTCAGTATATTGTAATACCTGGACCAAATCCTGAGCTTAGCTGACACTCTGACTTACCTCTGCCAAACTTATCATCACATAATACTTCAGATATCATCCTCCTATGACAGACTACTGCTTCATATGATTATAGACATATACTAACACATTGTCTCATATAGAGAACCTTAACATTAAAATGCAGTAATGTTGGAAGTTGCTAATCAATATGGGGGCCAATAACTATTTAAGGATTTTTAAATAGAAGAACATCTTTTTGTTCTTGAATTAAAATGCTTAAAATTTAAAATAAAAACAAAGTACTCAGAAGTTAGCAGAGGAGAAGAGATAACTGGAACACTTTTTCTTATTTCATTAATTTTTAGTAGTATTGTTATAATTGAGACATAGTATCACCATGAAGTCCAATACTGGTTTAAATTCACAATCTTCCTGCTTCGTCATCATGATTCTTTGTCATCATGATTTTTAAGATTACAGGAATGGTTAACAGGGCCAACCTCTATTTTTTTTATATAAAATCTGTGCTTCTTAATAATGCCTGGCAAGATTGTTGAAAAATGTCATAGAAATGCTCATGTTTTGAGGAATGATTCTGAGTTCATAAAAACAAAGTTCAAGAAAGTGCATACACGTGTGTGTGTATGCACACGTGTGTATAGTTTGAGGCTAAGGTAATCACAATTTATTAACAATAATTTATTGGCAATGGTATTACATACATGACTGACTGATAGGTGAGTTGTGGGCATCAATGCTCTGCACTTTCCTGCTGTGGAGGAGTGAGTGTCCAGCCTTTGCTGCACTCCCATCAGCTAGGATACCTGTTTGCAGGGAGGTAGAGAGCCCCCAGGAAAGTTGATTCATGTGACAGCTATCTCAGGTCACAAAGTGCCAATGACCACTAACTCAGTCACAGTTCTGCATGACTGAGAGTGAGGTTCCTCTGGCTTATGCACCCCTCCACCAAATCACATCTCCAAACTGATTTCTAAGGTTCCATTTTCCAGCTACTAAACCCTGGCTACTTCAAAAAGAATTCATGGACAATGTCAAAATTCTCAAGACTTCAGATTTCAATCAGAAATTCAACCTTCTTAATATTTTTGACAGACAATTTTCCTACTGTCAGTGTTTTTATTTTCTACCAGAAAAACAATATTTTTTTTCACAATAGCATCAAAAACAAACAAAAAAGTTCAAATGAACAAACAAAATCACATTGAAGTAACACTAACCAAGCAAGTAAAAACTTGTATGTTGAAAACTTTAAGACATTGATAAAGATCCCAGAAGATGGAAAGGTCTTCCATGCTCATGGATGTAGTGGCATTTCAGTTGTGTAAGACTGAAGATCTGAGAGTAAAACAGTCCCATTGGTCAGTCTTACAAACCAGGTTATGGTAACACACACCTTTAATAGCAGTAGCGATAATGACACACATGCACCTTTAATCGCAGTAGCCACATTAGTTGTCATAGAACCCAACCAGGTAGTGCATGCCTTTAATCACAATGGTGCATGCCTTTAAACCCAGCTCTAGAAGAGGATATAAGAAGTGGGGAGACAGCTCTCAGACAGTCTCATTCTGAGATTCTTGGAGGCAGGATCACCATTTCAGACTGAGGTCAAAATAAGACAAAGTGGCTGGCTGTTTTGCTTTTTGGATCTTCAGGTTAAATCCCAATTTTTGACCCTTAGCTTTCATTAATCATGATTTACATGGATTGGTGGGATCAATATAGTAAAAACAGTAATTGTGCTAAAAGCAATATTACAGATTCAACACAATTCCCATCATAATTCCATCCCAGTTTTTCACAGACATAGTATTTTCTAATTTTAAGCATTTGATTCAAGGTTCTTTTGTTTTTATGGCTGAAGAAAACTCCAGTGTATATGATGTACCACATGTTCAAATCCATTCAACTATTTAAGGACATTGAGGTTTATTGATTTATTTATTAAAAAGAAAACAATTGTTTTTTCATTATACACACCAATCCAAGTTCCCACTCCCCTTCCCTCATTCCCTTCACACTCTCCTACACCTATCTATTCTTCTGAGAGGGCAAGGCACATTGCTTTGGGGAAGGTCCAAGGCCCTCCCTACTATGTCTAAGTTGAGCAATGTATCTATCCAAAGAGAATAGGTTCCCGAAAAGTCAATACAAGCAATAGAGATAAATCCTGGTGCCACCAAAAGTGGCCCCTCAGTCTGCCCCAGCCATGCAACTGTCAGCCACATTCAGAGGGACTAGTTTGGCCCTATGGTTGTTCCTTCCCAGTCTAGCTGGTGTTGGTGAGCTCCCATTAGCTCAAGTAAACTGTTTCAATGGGTGTTTCCATTATGATCTTGACCTCTTTGCTCATATTCTCATTCCTCCAGCTCTTCAACTGGACTTTGGGAGCACAGTCCAGTGCTCCAATGTGGGTCTCTGAGTCTGTCTTATCAGGTGCTGGATGAAAGGTCTATGGTGATATCTAAGATATTCATCAGCTTGACAACAGGGCAAGGCCAGTTTGGACACCCCCTCCTATGTTGTTTAGGGTCTTATCATCCTTGTGGATTCCTGAAAATTTCTCTAGTGACAGATTTCTTGCTAACCCCACAACAGCTCCCTCAATCAAGATACCTCTCTTCATGATCTCATCTCTGTCCTTCCTCCATCTCAACTATACCATTCCCTCAAGTCCTCGTTGCCCTTCCCCATTTCTGCTCCTCTTCTCATTCTACTCTCGGTTCTTGCCCCACCCCGATAATCCCAATTATGTCAGGTGACCTTATCTATTTCAATTTACCAGGTGGATCTATATATGTCTTTCTTAGGGTTCACCTTGATACTTAGCTTCTCTAGGATCAGGAACTATAGTCTCAATATCCTTTGTTTATGTATCCTAGTATCCACTTATGAGTGAGTACATGCTATATTCATCTCTTTGGATCTGAGTTATCTCACTCAGGATGGTGTTTTCTAGTTCCATCCATTTGCATGCAAAATTCAAGATGTCATTGTTTTTTTACAGTTGAGTAGTGCTCTAATGTGTAAATTGCCACATTTTCTTTATCCATTCTTCAGTTGAGGAGCATCTAGGTTGTTTCCAGGATCTGATTATTACAAATAATGCTGCCATGAACATAGTTGAACAAATGTTTTTGTAGTATGATTGATCATCTTTTGGATATATGCCTAAAAGTAGTATTGCTGGATCCTGAGGTAGGTTGATTCCCAATTTTCTGAGAAACTACAGCACTGATTTCAAAAGTGGTTGTACAAGTTTGCATTCTCAAGAGCAATGGAGGAGTGTTCCTCTTACTCCATATCCTCTCCAGCATAAGCTATCATTGGTGTTTTTGACCTTAGCCATTTTGACAGGAGTAATATTGTATCTTAGAGTTGTTTTGATTTACATTTTCTTGATGGCTAAGAATGTTGAACATTTCCTTAAGCATCTTTTGGCCATTTGAGATTCTTCTGTTGAGAATTCTGTTCAGTTCTATACCCCATGTTTAAATTTGGTTATTTAGAATTTTGATGTTTAATTTGTTCAGTTCTTTTTATATTTTCAAGATCAGTCTTTTGTCTGATGTGGGGTTGGTGAAGATCTTTTCCCATTCAGTAGTCTGCCTTTTTGTCTTATTGACTGTGTCCCTTGCTTTACAGAAACTTCTCCATTCCAGCAGGTCCCATTTACTTATTGTTGCTCTCAGTGTCTGTGCTACTAGTGTTATATTTAGGAAGTGATTTCCTGTGGTCATACATTGAAGGCTATGCCCCAAGTTCTTTTCTATCAGGTTCAGTGTGTTTGGATTTATATTGAGGTCTTTAATCCATTTGGACTTGAGCTTTGTTAATGGGGATTGATATGAATCTATTTTCATTCTTCTACATGTTGACATGCAGTTATGCCAGCACCATTTGTTGAGGGGGTCTTTCTTTGTTCCATTATATAATTTTGGCTTTTTTTTTTGTCAAAAATCAGGTGTTCACAGTTGTGTGGATTAATATCTGGGTCTTTGATTCAATTCCATTGGTCAACCCCTCTGTTTTTATGCCAGTACCATGCTGTTTGCATTACTGTAGCACTGTAATAGACTTTGATGTCAGGGATGGTGATGCCTCCAGAAATTCTGTTATTGTACAGAATTGTTTTGGCTATCCTGGGTTATTTGTTTTTCCATATGAAGTTAATTATTGTTCCTCCATTGTCTGTGAAGAATTGTGTTAGGATTTTGGTGTGGATTGCATTGAATCAATAGATTGCCATTTTTATTATGTTTATCTTACCTATCCAAGAACATGGGAGATCTTTCCATTTTCTAATATCTTCATCAATTACTTTCTTCAAAGTCTTAATGTTCTTGTCAAATAGGTCTTTCACTTCCTTGGTTAGAGTTACCCCAAGATATTTTATGTTATTTGTGGCTATTGTGAAAGGTGATGTTTCTCTGATTTGTTTTTCAGTTTATTTATATTTGTATACAGAAGGGCTACTTAATTTTTTTTTCTAGTTGATCTTGTATCCTAACACATTACATAAGGTATTTATCAACTATTGGAGTTTCCTATTAGAGTTTTGGGGTCACATATATACTATCATATTATCTGCAAATGATGAAAGTTTGACATCTTTCTTTCAAATGTGAACCCCCCTGATCTCCTTTTGTTGTCCTTCTACAATAGTCAGAGCTTCAATAACTATGTTGAAGAGATATGGAGAGAGTAGACAGCCTTGTCTTGTTCCTGATTTTAGTGGAATCACTTTGAGTTTCTCTCCATTTAATTCGATGTTGGCTGTTAGCTTGCTGTATATTATTTTTTTTATTATGTTTAGATATGTTCCTTGCATCTCTGATCTCTCCAAGACCTTTATCATGAAGGGGTGTTGAATTTTGTCAAATGCTTTTTTAGCATCTAATGAGATGATTATATAGTTTTTTCTTTCAATTTATTTATATAATGGATTTCATTGATATATTTTCATGTTAAACCATTCATTACTGTATCTCTGGGATGAAGCCGACTTGATCATGGTGGATGATTATTTTGTAGTTGTTGTGTTCTTGGACTCAATTTGCTAGTATTTTATTATTTCTACATCAATGTTCATGAGTGAGATTGGTCTGTCAGTCTCTTTCTTGGTTGAGTCTTTGAGTAGTTTTCATATAAGGGTAACTGCAGCCTCATAAAAGTTTTTGGCAATGATTCTTTTGTTTCTATTATGTGGAACACTTTGAGGAGTATAGGTATTAGTTCTTCCTGAAAGTTCTGGTAGAATTCTGCACTAAAACCATATAGCCCTGGATTTTTTTTTTTAATTTGGAGATTTTTCTTATGAAAGCTTCTATTTCCTTGCAGTATATAGGTCTATTTAATTTGTTCACCTAATTTTCATTTGATTTTGGTATATGGTATCTATCTAGAAAACTGTCCATTTCTTTTTCATTTTTGAATTTTATGGAGTACATGTTTTTTGTAGTATGACCTAATGATTCTTTGAATTACCTTAGTGTCTGCTGTTATGTTGTGTTTTTTTTTCATTTCTGATTTTGTTAATTTAGATGTTCTCTCTCTTCCTTTTGATTAATTTGGGTAAGGATTTGTCTGTCTTGTTGATTTTCTCAAAGAACCAACTCTTTGTCTCATTGATTTTATTTGTATTGTTTGCTTTGCTTCTATTTTGTTGATTTCAAGCCTCAATTTGATTATTTCTTGTCTTCTACTCCTCCTGTGTGCAATTGCTTCTTTTTGTTCTAGAGCTTTCCAGGTGTCTTGTTAAGTCACTGATTGAGCTTTCTCCATTTTCTTCATGTGGGCACTTAGTGCTATGAACTTGCCTCTTAGCAAGGCTTTCATAGTATCCCATGAATTTGGGCTTATTTTTTTTAAAAACTATATCTACTGCTAGCTGGGAAAATCATAGGAAAACTATAAGGAAATAGATCTGATTTTGTCAGAAGTTTAGTTTACACAGGTAAAATTTATGTAAAAATACCAATAGTGTTAAAAATGCAGGTCTCCCATATTTTAATAAACAATAATCTCTCATATGCTTCCTTCCTTAATGATTTGAAGTGCTTAGGGTGTGTTTGGAAGTGAAAGAGTTTGGAGACAGGACTTCATTGATGGAGGAAGGTCATTGGTTAAAATAATAAAGAAACTGCTTGGCTGGCCCTCATAGGTTAAAACACAGGTGGGAGGAGTAAACAGAACAGAATGCTGGGAGGAAGAGGAAGTGATCTCAGAGATGCCATGCTCTGCTCTCCCAGACAGACGTGATAGCTCTGCTCTCTGAGGCAGACGCATGAAGGTCAGACCCAGGATGGATGTAGGCTAGAATCTTTCCCAGTAAAACTGATGCTACACAGATTATTAGAGATGGGTTGATCGGGATATGGGAATTAGCCTGTATGGGCTAGAGTTAATGAGCCAAGCAGTGTTTAGATGAATACAGTTTGTGTGTTGTTATTTCGGGCATAAGCTAGCCAGGCAACCAGGGTGCTGGGGATGCAGCTCCGCTGCTCCAATTACTACACTTCATCATATTACATTAGACCTAGTCTTGTCATGTCAGAAAATACATTTTAAACTTTAACCCCTGTTAAAATTATTCCAGGTCAACATGTGCCTACCAGCATCCTATGGTCACAAATCTAGACAACAAGAAAAACATAAAACACAAATTCCATACAAAAAATAAAGTGCTTAAAATTATTAAGTCCTCCTGACAGTCAGCCTCCAGAGAATCAGTTGCGGCTCAGTTTAAGACTGTTCTTCAGTTCCAGTCCAACTGGCCTTGGTGATCTCCCATTAGATCAGTCCCACCTTTTCAGTGGGTGGCCTGAATTCCTTGCTCATGTTCTCTCTCCTTCTGCTCTTCATATGGACCTTTGGAGCTCAGTCCAGTGCTTCAATGTGGATCTCTTGGAGCATGTGATCAAGCCAGACTCTGTGAATGTGGCTGACGGTAGAGGCTGATGGAGAAACCAAGGACAATGGCGCTGGGTTTTGATTCAACTGCATGGACCGGCTTTGTGGGAGCCTAGTCTGTTTGGATGCTCACCTTCCTGGACCTAGGGGAAACAAGGAGGACCTTGGACTTCCTATAGGGTAGAGAACCCTGACTGCTCCTTCGACTGGAGAGGGTGTGGGAGGGGGAGTGAGGAGGACCCTAATGAATCCAGTCTATTTGTACTGAGTGGAGACAAAATATCACTTAAAATGATACTATCAATGACTAATATTTAAAGAAAATTTTTGGAAACTCTCAATTTCCTGTTTTAATCTTTAAATATTCCTAGTTTTGTGCTTATAATATACTAAAGTGGCTAACACTAATTTTAGAATAATTATGATGTCCCCCAAATTAAAGGAACCTTAAGTGGACTATAGTTACAATAGATGACTTTCAAAAAAAAAAAAAAAGGTTCTATTCTAGAGAGAATGTTGAGTACCAAAGACACGACACACCACATAAAGTTTGTTTTCTTCTTGGCAAAACTGGCCTTTGGGCAAGAAACTGCCCATGCCTCGACCACTGACAAAATGCATGATGTCTGGACAAGACAAGCAAGAGACATGAAAAAAAATCCTGTTAAATCTTACCAAGATCCGGTAAAATGGTTTTGAAAAATTTCTTGCCTCTGAAAATGGTTTGTCCGTAACTCTAGGCCTTATCCAAAGTTGCTTGCTCCAACATTGCAAATGAGACTTTGGTTGTTTTCCCAAGTAGCCAGTTGTCTCTGTCATTTATTGCACATTTTGGAAGTTACTTACAATGCATTTTCTGTTTACATAGGTAATAGTCTCTCCTTCTTTGGCCTTTGATGGAGTTGAAAAATAGATAGTTCTAGTTATAGTTTTCCTTTGTTTTGATAAAAATAAAGTACATATCAATATTGTAACTATAATTCTAGCTTGATAATTGTTTTGTTGTATGTAATTTTACTATGTTAAAGTTAAATCCATCCTTATTATTTGAATAGCAAAGGGAAAATTGTGTGGAAAGTCCTCCTGTCTATTTGTCAATTTTATTGATTAATGAGTAAAGCTGTTTTGGCCAGTGCCTTAGCAGAATAGGGCAAGGTGGGAATTCCAAGTAGATAGAAGAGGAGAGAGTTGGCAGAGTCAGAGAGACACCATGAGGAGAAAGATGTGAGCTGTCAGCTAGATCCTTGTCAGTAGGCCATGAACTCATGATAAGACAATAATAGAATAGAATAATAGAAATGGGTTAATTTAAGATATAAGAGTTAGTTAGCAATCCATGTAAGTGACTGTAGTGTTAAGAGCGGCGGGGCTGTGTCCCCGGCACCTGGCCGCCCGCATGGCTAGCTTATGCCCAAAATAATTACATGGACACTGTATTCTTTTAAACACTGCCTGGCCCGGCTAGTTCCAGTTTCTTATTTGCTAGCTCTTACATATTAATCTAACCCATTTCTAATAATCTTTGTAGCCCATGAGCTGGCTTACCAGGAAAGATCTTAACCTGCGTCTGCCTGGAGTGGGAGAATCATGGCGACTCCTAACTCAGCTTCTTTCTCCCAGCATTCTGTTCTGTTTACTCCACCTACCTAAGGGTTGGCCTATCAAATGGGTCTAGGCATTTTCTTTATTAATAAAAAATCACTCCCACATCAAGTGACTGGCCAAGCAGTGTATTAATTAATACAGTTTTGTGCAAGTATTTCAGTTCTGAGCAGCCAGGAACTAATGAGCAGCTTCTGCCAACAGATTGGCATGCCAATATGGGCTGACTATGTCCACATAAAATATCCACAGAAAACCCGAGAAAGCTTGGAAAGGAATTCTAGACACAAAGAGTTTAGCACAACTTTTTGAGTCACTTTTTTTTTTTCTGGATGGTCTCATAATATGGATGCCACAGCTCCTTTAAGGGAGGTACAGTAAAAAACTGCTCTGCTTCTTTAAAAAATGGTGGCTTCCTGGTTCGCCAGGCCACACAGCTCTGACTCTTTTGGGAGGTCTGCGACAGAGCATTTAAATGGGGTTTGTGAGCAAAGTGCTACAACTTGCTTACTGGCAACAAAGACCCATTGTGTGCCTGAAAATAGGGCAATGTACATTGCTCTCAGAGGCAGTGAACAGACCTTTGCCATGTTTGACTTGGCAGAGGCAAAAAGGAAAACAGTCTTAGTCCTAACCATGAAGCAGTTCTGGTCAGAAAAGGATTACAGATGCACAATAGGACAGATTCAGACAGAAAAGACCTCTAAATGAGATACAGTACATTTAAAAAATGTATATAGGCTTTTGAGAGAGAAGAAAAAGAGTATAGAGAATTATAAGAAATAAATAATTTTTTAAATAAATAAAACAAAGTCTTTAAAAAGACAAGAGTACAGACAATCATAGATTAAAAGAAGAACAAAAAATAAACTATGTAAAGATGGAAAATACACATAGAGTCTGAACTATGTATGTTATTGTGTTTTCCTTGAAATTTTTGACTGTGAATGAGCTAAGTACAGAGAGACATTTCATTCTACTGGCTACTAAGCTAAATGAATATTTATACTTTAAAGGTATCTTGACCTCAAAATTTGGGTTTAAGGATTTGTTGCTTTGGAAAAGAGATTTTGCTTTTATTTCCACAGAGGATGAGAATCTGTGGATTGCTTTCAGGCTAATGTGGTTTTATGGACAAAGATTTTCCCAAACCCCCAAATTACTTCACCCAACAAATAACAGAAAGCAGTCTGGTGAGAAATATACCCAAACTCCCAAATATTGTTTACATTTTTTCTATATTTAAAGGGGGATATATTATATGGATGAATANTCTTGATTAAGGTATTGTGTTTGTGCAGCTCATTTAAAATGTAATATATAATTAAGAAATATAAGTTAATAAACAATTATCTATAATAGTAGATGATGTAGTCATGTTAGGTTTTTTAGATATATAGATATATTTCAGTTAAATAGGTATTCTTCAAATCTTTCAAAGACTTACAGAATATGGCATTTAAAATGTTTTAAAAATGTAGGACTTTTCATGACAATGAGACACATTTGTTTCTGGCAGCACCAAACTACTTCAAGAGGAAGATTGGCAAAAAAGAGGCTCCTTATGAAATTTGCTAGCCATTTGGGCAAGAAACTGCTCTAGCCTAGACTCCTTGATGTTATAACTGGACATACAGAACCCACAGGAAAAAAAATACTACTGAACCTGCCTAAAGGTGAGGTCATCCTTCAGGGTTCCTGCTTCATGAAAGAGTCTGCCAGACATTTGGCAGGACACAGAAGAAAGTGTCTGACAAAATTCCAATATAGGTGGGATTGTCTTTCAAATTTCCTACTTTGTGGAAATGTCCACCAGATACTATGGGCCTGAGGGTCTGAAGATGGATGCTACAATATTACAGAAGAACTTTGGATGACTGTCCAGGCAGTAAGATATCTTTGTCAATTCTAGAGTTTTGGAAGTTGCTTGCAATGCTTTTTCTGTTTATTTAGGTAATGGTATTTCCTTCTTGGGTCTTTGATGGAATTGAAGACTAGATAGTTATAGTTTTCCCAGTTATGATAAAAGATAAAGTAGATATCAATATTGTAACTATAATTCTTTCTTGGTACCTGTTTTGTTGTACATAATTTTACTATGTTAAAGTTAAAACCTTCCTTTTTATTTGAACAGAAAAGGGGAAATAGTGTAGGAAGTCCGTCTGTCTATGTGTCACTTTTACTGATTAATGAATAAAGCTATTTTGGCTAGTGACTTAGCCGAATAGGGCAATGCAGAAATTCCAAGCAGATGGAGAAGGAAAGAGTTGGCGGAGAGTTAGGGAGACACCATGGAGCCAGTGCCAAAGGAGACAGATGTTGGAACCTTGCTGGTAGGCCACAACCTTGTAGTTATGCACAGATTAATAGAGATGGGTTGGATCTAAGTTGTAAGAGTTATGATAAAAGATAAAGTAGATATAAATATTGTAACTGTAATCATTGCTTGATACATGTTTTGTTATATGTAATTTTATTATGTTAAAGTTAAAACTTTCCTTTTTATTTGAACAGAAAAGGGAAAATTGTATAGGAAGTCCTTCTGTATATGTGTTGCTTTTATTGGTTAATGGATAAAGAAGATGCTGTGATAGGGCATAATAGAACTAGGCAGGAAAACGAAACTGAATGATGGGAGAGAGTGGACAGAATCAGGAAGAATCTATGTAACTGTCACAGGAGACAGACACCTCTGCTGGAGCCCACTAGAATCTTGCCAATAAGCCATAGCCATGTGCCAATACACAGATTAATCAAAATAGGTGAATTTAAGCCAAAAATATGCTTAAGCTATTGGCCAAACATTGCAAATAATATAGTTTCTGTGTGATTATTTCAGTTCTCGGCAACCAGGAATGAACAAGTGGTCGCTGCCAGAGGTGAGAGTTCATTAAGATTGTGCTTGCAACAGGGTTTCCCAATGTAATCCTTGCTGACCTCCAACTTCATAGACAGTTCAAACTGAGCTGGAATCCACAATTCTCTGTGCAGCCTCTTGAGTATTAAGATAACCATGTATGCTGACACAGCTTTATTACATCTTACTACTTATGACTCAGTCTGATACTTAATTAAAGATGGATCACCAAGAGCAGGAACTTACAGAGTCTAAGGAAGAAACTTATGAGGGGGAAAGGCAACTACAACACTATAACAGATGTAGGCCTCTGATTGAGTCTAGAAAATGTGTTCAAACTTATGGAGGAATGAGTATCTGAAACTAAGAGAGCTCAGACAAAAATATTTTGGTGTACTCCATGGTTTTGGGAGAGATGTATAAAAATCAAACCACAAGCATGTAGATATGAAAACTTCAAAGGGAACGTTATTCTGACCACTTTGTTTCTGAGGATTTGGTACTAGCAAAAATTATGAAGGCTATAAATAAGGAAATTATCTAGCAATACACACTAAGGACAAATGTCTCTGCATATTCTAGCCACAGCAGGAGTCTCCTGTTTGCTATTTTATTTTAATGCTTAGTCATAGTTTGGTTAAGAGTTTTATGGAGGGCAGAAGACTGAGGCAGGTGGGGCAGACGACCTAGGCAGGTGGGCAACGAAGGCCACAGACTGCAGCCGGGACCGGCGGGGACTGGCGAAGAGGCAGAGGATGCAGGCTGCAGGGACCAGCACGCAACACTACAATTAAATCAAAGAGGTAGGCCTTTGGTTGGCAAGGTCCCTGGCAAACGGGGAGAGGGGTCCTATTCCTGAAACCTTTCTGAGGGGTGACAGGGATCTTGGCCCCCGGCAGGAGCCAGGAAACAGAGCAAGGGCAATTTGGAAGAGAAGCCTCTGGCCAGCAGAGAAACCTGATCCGATTTTAAAAGATGGATTAGATAGCATCCATAGGAGGAGATGGGTAGGCGCCAAGGCAGAATTTCACCCAATAATTTTAAAAACACATGAAAACACCAGAACCCAATGATCTTACAACAGAAGGATTTGAACACCCTAACACAGAAGTGGAAAAAATTGACTTTATGAAAGCAATAGAGTCCCTTAAACAACATGTAAAAAACACTCGTATAGAAATGGTTGAGAAGTATAACAAAAAGTTTCAAGAAATGAGTAAATATATACATGAGACCCTGAGAAACCAAGAAAAAATGATCAAACAGGTAATGGAAACAGTTGAAGAATTGAAAACTGAAATGGAAGCAAGGAAGAAAACACAAATTGAGGAACAGCTGGATATGGAAAATCTAGGTCAATGAGCAGAGCCTACAGAAACAAGCATAATCAATAGAATACAAGAGATAGAAGAAAGAATCTCAGATTCTGAGGA
>NW_026068037.1:4298212-4301235 GCF_014885135.2 Alexandromys fortis | reverse complement strand
TGGAATATATACATATTAGAGTACTACTCAGCAGTAAAAAACAAGGACTTCTTGAAGTTTGCAGGCAAATGAATGGAAATAGAAAACACTATCCTGAGTGAGGTAAGCCAGACCCAAAAAGAGGAACATGGGATGTACTCACTCATATTTGGTTTCTAGCCATAAATAAAGGACATTGAGCCTATAATTCGGGTTCTTAGAGAAGCTAAATAAGAAGGAGAACCCAAAGAAAAACATATGGGTATCCTCCTGAATATTAACCTTCATCAGGCGATGAAAGGATACAGAGACAGAGACCCAAACCGGACTGAAATCTCAAGGTCCAAATCAGGAGCACAAAGAGAGAGAGCACAAGCAAGGAACTCAGGACCGCAAGGGGTGCACCCACACACTGAGACAATGGGGATGTTCTATTGGGAACTCACCAAGGCCAGCTGGCCTGGGTCTGAAAAAGCCTGGGTTAAAACTTCTCGCTGAACACAGCGGACAATGAGGACTACTGAGACCCCAAGAACAATGGCAATGGGTTTTTGATCCTACTGCACGTATTGGCTTTGTGGGAGCCTAGGCAGTTTGGATGCTCACCTTACTAGACCTGGATGGAGGTGGGTGGTCCTTGGACTTCCAACAGGGCAGGGAACCCTGATTGCTCTTTGGGCTGATGAGGGAGGGGGACTTGATTGAGAGGGGAGGCGGTATTGGGGAAGAGACAGAAATCTTTAATAAATAAATAAAAAAAGATTTTTATGGAAATCTAATCATATAAAATAATGCATAAATCAGGAAAAATATGTGCTTTCTTCAATTTTTTCTTCTCAAAAATTACAATTTTCCTTAATCATTGCTATTAATTCCAATTATTTTTCTCACAGAATTCATGAAGTCTCTATGTTTCATGGATAATGTGACCCTAAAGACAAATTTTAAATGCTTTTTGTTCTTTTTTTAAGAGGAATAATTCAGATGAACATTATGTATTGAAAAGTTTCAGTGGCTTATTTCATGGGAACTTTGGACTGTATAATTGGTGAACAAATCATATATTGCCCTCCAAAACAACATGGAGTATGAAAGTGATGGGAACTGGTCAGGAACATAAAGAATTAGAACATATGGTTGTAAATTTTAGGTGTACACCACTAGGTAATAACACTAGAAGAGAAAAGTTGTCACAGTTGTGTGATGGCAGGCACCAATAGTTCATCAGCAAAAGGAGGGTGCTGCCAAGACCCAGTGGACACAGCAAGCAAGAACACATAAAGTGCTCTCAGGATGAGAAAGCAGTTAGTGTCAAAGTCATGAGGAAGTCCTAAAGCATCTTTTTTGGTCATCATTAGTCGACTTACATAGGAAAAAGATGGTTATTATTTATAATATTTGAAATTTTTTCTTTCTGAAAAGACCAATGAGGAAGAAAGAAACACACAGGGGAAATAAAAGAAGCAGGATTAGTTTTTTAGGTCTAAGTTTCACTTAACCTCTACGTGTAAACTACAAACACACTTCAGGTTAAAGGTTTAAGGTGAGTTTTACTGACTCTATTTAGTTAATAGATGAGAAGACTGAGGTCAAAAAGACAAGAGAGTTCAATATCAGACATCCAAGAGTAATTCTGTCATTCACTTCAAGTTCTTTATGCTTTCATAACCTACAACTTAATAAATATAACTAAAGAGAATGATAACTAGCAGCTCCCTTATCACTTAGAAAATAATCTCAATGATGTGGAAAAGAAAGATGAAAGAAAGACAGCAAATAGGGTCAAAGGTGGACAGGTAGCAGACACTAGATGGTAGACACATATATGCAGGATACATAAGTAGATGAGTACTTAATAGATACATGGTAACTGTGAGGTGGTGGATACAGAAAACAGCAACAACTATTCTGCCTCTTTTAGAGAAGATTCCAGCAAGGCAGCTAATATTTGAAAAAAGTCCTTCTAGGCCTTCTAGCATGTTCTAACCCCAATCAAGATCTTAGGTGCTAGCAGCCATATGCATGATGTCAGTTGCTCATTGCAAAGAAACTATAGAAATATGATAAATAAAGAATTGTGGTCAATTTTCTATATTGTGGGATTTTGTTACAATGCAAAGACAAATTAATACAATTAGTTTTGGATCCTGGACTGTAGAGAACAAATTATTAGGATATTGTTGGCAGAGCAGAGTACAGTATCGGCTTTTCTCCAGTAGTCTCTACTCAAAATACCGAGCAAAATCTGACAGGAGGAGCAAATCTATTAAAACGTCAGCACTTTCTAGACACCATCAGATGGTTGGGAAGGGAGAAGCTGACAAACCACAGAACACCAATGCAGTTCAGAATGTTTTTTTTTTTATATTTATTTATTTATTTATTATGTATACAACATTCTGTCTGTGTGTATGCCTGAAGGCCAGAAGAGGGCGCTGGACCTCTTTACAGATGGTTGTNCCAAGAAGCATACAGAACACCAAACAGACTGGATCAAAGAAAAACATCCCCTCGCCATATAATAATCAAAACACAAAATATACAGGTTAAAAAAGAATATTAAGAGCTGCAAAGGAAAAAGGCCAAGTAACCTATAAAGGTCAACTGATCAGACTTACACCTGACTTCTCTATGGAAACCATGAAAGCCAGAAGTTCCTGGATAGAGGTACTTCAAAAACTAAAAGACCATGGATGCAAACCCAAACTTCTATACCCAGCCAAGCTAGTGTTCACCATCAATGGAGAAAACAAGACCTTCCAGGATAAGAACAAATTTAAACAATACGTAGCCACAAATCCAGCCCTACAGAAAGTAATAGAAGGAAAATCTCAAGCCACGGAATCCAACATTGCCAACATAGACTACAATAACTCAGGTATCTAGTGAACCTTCACCTGCACAACTCAAAGAAGGGACACACGCACAAACTCTACTACCAAAAACAATAAGAATAACCGGAGTAAACAACCACTGGTCATTAATATCACTTAATATTAATGGTCTCAATTCACCTATAAAAAGGCACAGGCTAAGAGATTGGA
>NW_026068037.1:4237068-4287862 GCF_014885135.2 Alexandromys fortis | reverse complement strand
TTGTGGGAGCCTAGGCAGTTTGGATGCTCACCTTACTAGACCTGGATGGAGGTGGGTGGTCCTTGGACTTCCAACAGGGCAGGGAACCCTGATTGCTCTTTGGGCTGATGAGGGAGGGGGACTTGATTGAGAGGGGAGGCGGTATTGGGGAAGAGACAGAAATCTTTAATAAATAAATAAAAAAAGATTTTTATGGAAATCTAATCATATAAAATAATGCATAAATCAGGAAAAATATGTGCTTTCTTCAATTTTTTCTTCTCAAAAATTACAATTTTCCTTAATCATTGCTATTAATTCCAATTATTTTTCTCACAGAATTCATGAAGTCTCTATGTTTCATGGATAATGTGACCCTAAAGACAAATTTTAAATGCTTTTTGTTCTTTTTTTAAGAGGAATAATTCAGATGAACATTATGTATTGAAAAGTTTCAGTGGCTTATTTCATGGGAACTTTGGACTGTATAATTGGTGAACAAATCATATATTGCCCTCCAAAACAACATGGAGTATGAAAGTGATGGGAACTGGTCAGGAACATAAAGAATTAGAACATATGGTTGTAAATTTTAGGTGTACACCACTAGGTAATAACACTAGAAGAGAAAAGTTGTCACAGTTGTGTGATGGCAGGCACCAATAGTTCATCAGCAAAAGGAGGGTGCTGCCAAGACCCAGTGGACACAGCAAGCAAGAACACATAAAGTGCTCTCAGGATGAGAAAGCAGTTAGTGTCAAAGTCATGAGGAAGTCCTAAAGCATCTTTTTTGGTCATCATTAGTCGACTTACATAGGAAAAAGATGGTTATTATTTATAATATTTGAAATTTTTTCTTTCTGAAAAGACCAATGAGGAAGAAAGAAACACACAGGGGAAATAAAAGAAGCAGGATTAGTTTTTTAGGTCTAAGTTTCACTTAACCTCTACGTGTAAACTACAAACACACTTCAGGTTAAAGGTTTAAGGTGAGTTTTACTGACTCTATTTAGTTAATAGATGAGAAGACTGAGGTCAAAAAGACAAGAGAGTTCAATATCAGACATCCAAGAGTAATTCTGTCATTCACTTCAAGTTCTTTATGCTTTCATAACCTACAACTTAATAAATATAACTAAAGAGAATGATAACTAGCAGCTCCCTTATCACTTAGAAAATAATCTCAATGATGTGGAAAAGAAAGATGAAAGAAAGACAGCAAATAGGGTCAAAGGTGGACAGGTAGCAGACACTAGATGGTAGACACATATATGCAGGATACATAAGTAGATGAGTACTTAATAGATACATGGTAACTGTGAGGTGGTGGATACAGAAAACAGCAACAACTATTCTGCCTCTTTTAGAGAAGATTCCAGCAAGGCAGCTAATATTTGAAAAAAGTCCTTCTAGGCCTTCTAGCATGTTCTAACCCCAATCAAGATCTTAGGTGCTAGCAGCCATATGCATGATGTCAGTTGCTCATTGCAAAGAAACTATAGAAATATGATAAATAAAGAATTGTGGTCAATTTTCTATATTGTGGGATTTTGTTACAATGCAAAGACAAATTAATACAATTAGTTTTGGATCCTGGACTGTAGAGAACAAATTATTAGGATATTGTTGGCAGAGCAGAGTACAGTATCGGCTTTTCTCCAGTAGTCTCTACTCAAAATACCGAGCAAAATCTGACAGGAGGAGCAAATCTATTAAAACGTCAGCACTTTCTAGACACCATCAGATGGTTGGGAAGGGAGAAGCTGACAAACCACAGAACACCAATGCAGTTCAGAATGTTTTTTTTTTTATATTTATTTATTTATTTATTATGTATACAACATTCTGTCTGTGTGTATGCCTGAAGGCCAGAAGAGGGCGCTGGACCTCTTTACAGATGGTTGTGAGCCACCATGTGGTTGCTGGGAATTGAACTCAGGACCTTTGGAAGAGCAGGCAATGCTCTTAGCCACTGAGCCATCTCTCCAGCCCCTACAGTTCAGAATGTTAAAGATCCACTTAGGTCTGACTCTTGGGACCTGAAAGTGTGGCATTAATGACAGTCATCTCCACACTATCACTAATTAGAATCATTTATTACAATTATCATTAGGGCCCACTCACAACTACTTCCATTATACAAATACCATTCTAGGAAACCTTGTCCCTACTCCCTTAGTGACCCTTTGAGGCAGGCATCAGCCATTTTAGAGACAGTGGCCTAGAGGGCACACAGGCTTCCCTAATGCACCCAGCCGGAGGGCATGACAATTGGCATCGGTTCCCTCCCAGGCGTTCCCTTGGATTGAACATGGACTTTCATACATCTGTCATTAAGTCTGAAAGGTTATCCAGTAAACAGGAGGCCCCAAAATGTGAGGCTATTTCTACCTTGTCTGAAGGTGAGAGAATTCAAGCATACTTCTGCTCCTTCTTTTGAATTAAGAAGTTGATCTGGAAATGGCTGCCTTCAGGATACTTGGTCTAGGGTGGTGAGTTCACTGCCTAAACAACAGAAATGCTTTTCTCATGAACTAATGGCTTGATGGGCTAAAGCACTGAAGCACATAACTTTTCTAGCTGTTCTTTGTATCATGTTAAAGCCGTCTTTTGCCTTCTCCCTCACATCTTCATTCTCTTTACTTACTTTTCTAATCCCATCCTCCTACCCTGGTAAGTGGTACATTTGTTGTAGTTGGTCACTGACAGCAAATGGCAACAGCAAAGCAGCTGAATCTTTGCAGACCAATTGCAGAGGACAGGAGCGCTCAGTTCTCATAACATTTGTTGTAGCAGCACTTCCATGGGTTCCTGGTTCTCTGTGGTTCAGGCTGTACAATGTCCTTGGACTCCCTGCTTAGACACGAATGTCCAACAATGCCTCTTGAACCAGAAAGTCTACTGGGTTTTGTTTATTGTTTGCTTTTTGAATCTCACTCCTCAATGTTAACTGGGCACTGTCCTGTGCCATAGTTACTGTGACTCTAGAACATTCCCACTTTCAGAGTCACATTGGAGAATATCTCACTGCAGACCAGACATAAAGTCCTGTTGATCTAAAGTACCTTTCTTCAGGTGGCAGAGATTCCTGTGACCAAATAGTACAAATATTATAGATGCTTGCCACATCCACAGCAACAAGCAGATGATTTCTTAGCTTATAGATAACAGTGATGTTATCTCTTACCTGACTGCAGATGCAGTGGGACCAGCTGCCTCGTGCTCCTACTGCTGTGCCTTTCATGGCATTATAGAACAAACCCTAGAGTTATGGGCTGAAATGAAACCTGCCTTTACTTACACTGTTGATTCTCAGGCATTTCGTTACAGCAACACTGAAACTAAGGAACACAACCCAATCAGTTGCTTTTTTTGTGTGAATAAATTTTAGTTGTCTGCAACAACTCCACTTGCTTACATTGTATCTGTGGCTGCTTTCTTGCTTTAGTGGGCCAAATAAGTAGTTGAGACAGGGCAAAGCAAAGCCCCAAATCACTGCACATCTTTTATAGAAAATGCTTGCCGAGCTCTATTAAAGATCCTAGAACAAAAATGACTAAGAAAATTTAACAAATAATTTTCCCAAATACAAACCCTACTTCAAAACAAAGATTTTTCTTTGTACAATGATGCAGCTTGGTCAGAAATTTAAGAAATTAAATTTCATGTAATTGATCTTAGGCTAATATATGTAGGTGGTGGTGGGGCACATTGGTAACTATATGTAAAATTCAAATGTTTACCTATCCTATTCATTTTAACCATTATATAACATCAAACACCCATAAGATGTAGGGTCAGCTTTATGAGAATCAAGTAACGTTAAGACTTCATTGAACTCCAAATTCTTAAAAAATTCACAAATAAAAACAAAGTCTATTTTTGCCCTCCTCCTGCTTGAACAGGACCCCCAGTTAGCTGGGGCTTGTGGAAGTTTTAGAGGAACTATGGGGAGTGTCAGCATGCATCTTTTCAAGAGGTGCATATTCACTGGCTTGTACAGCTGCAAAGCTGTCTGACTTTGCCACATTCATCTTTGGAAGCTTCAGAAATAAAGCAAGAACTTTACTGCTTCAAGAATGCAGTACAGAGCAGTAGCTTCTCTGGCTGGGAAGATTGTAGCAAACAGGATGAATGCTCTCCAGTTCTGGTGAGCTCAGGTGGAAGGAAAGTAAAACAGCATTTTCTTTATAATAAATAAGGATATAAGACACAGAAAACTACAGTATTTTACACCATGTGATGAGATTACCAAGTTGGAAATGTTCTAACTGAAACTTTTAAAATTGTAGATGGAAAACTGTAAGCAAGGAGGCAAAATGCATGGCCTAGGATGTTGGAGAGAGGTTGGTTCATTGGTAAAAGTACATATTCTGAAAGCAAAAGGCACACATCCCCTGCTGTGCCTGTAATCTCAGCACTGGAGAACATGAATAGTTGAAGAAGACCCTGTGCCTAGGGCTAGAGATGGAGGAAGGTCCCAACATCTTCTGGCTTCTGTGTATGTGTGCACAGGTACATACATTTGTATATACCACATATATACCCTCCACTACACACATATACAATAAATGCTTGTCCTCAGATCACATTGCACAATTGTGACAGAGGTAATAACTGAACTATCAACTTCTGAATCCTTTTCTTCTGTCACAAAACTCGTCGTATACCTGCTCTAGACTAGATTAGAAATCAGCAATGTCATACTTCAACAACTCTAAATAATGTCTACTCCTTTTTGGCTATCTGCTTAAGTTGGAAGACTTGCTCACTACTGATGAAAGACTAAAGTAGATTCCCTAGCCTGACCTTCAGTGGGAGGCAAGGACCCTGCACACTCCTTATTGTAACCACTTGCATTGCTGGAACTGCAAAGTGGATCCTGTTCTATGGACCATGGCAAAGCTCCACCAGACAGGGGCAGATCAGGATGGACAAGAGCTCAAGGGACCTAGGACACAGGACTCATTCAGTTCCAATGGAATAGACTTCAAAAGAAAAGGGAGGATCAATATCTGAGGAAGGATTTAGAATTCATCAGGCACTCCTCTGCTTACTCAGTCAATGGCTGTATCTTTTAAGAGGCAGGCAAAACTGGAAAGGGTTTGTATATCTCACCAGTGAGCCTACCATTCATCAAAGCAGTTAGAACACACTTCTTGACAAATCTAAAACCTCCTAAATTCCAAGACATTGTTTTTATCCTATCACACACTCACTCACACACACACACACACGCACGCACGCACGCATGCACCATATATAATGCCAGGGCCCTCATGTATGAGTCCATTCCACCTTGACTAAAGATTGGAGAGTTTGAGCTTATTCTTGTTCTCTCAAAGATGTTGACAACAGATGTGGCTACAAACAAGAGGTCCTGACCTAGGGTGTGGCTAATTAGTATTTTAAGTATAGTTTTGGATCTGCTCCACCTTGACCAAAGACCAGAGAATTCAAGTTTATTCCTGCTCCTTCAAAGATATTGGCAAAAGGTTCCAGGGAGTAACTTCCTGCAGGATACTTGGTCTAAGGGTGTGGCCGCTACAAATCCTGTCTAAACAACAGAGTGCTTGATTGAGGATGCTTTATTTATTGCTTATATCATGTTAATGAAGTCTGTTGCCTTGGACCTCCCCTTTTAGAGTGATATAAGCATGTGAAACATAAATGCAGGTGATTTCAGTACTCACTGAATTTCCCTCCTGGTGCTATTCTGTGTTTGCATCTTTTATTTCTCTCATATAGCTGTTTCTTTTATGTAATAATTCTAATCCTCAAGCTCCTACCCTGGAACATGCAAAACCTGTTGAGGCTGGACCCTGACAGTATAATATATGCATATGTGTTGTGATTTAATCCAGATAGTATTAGGATAATACTTCTCAATATCTCATGACTGGAAGCTCTCATGGACTATTGATGACCTCAGGAGAAATCAAAACATTGATTAATGGTCCAGAACTGGTATATGTTAACTGTTCTCCTTTGTAATAAAGTGAAGTATTCCTGATATCTAATAGGGAGAAAGTGATCCAAGCCCAAGTCTACAGTATACTCAAGTCCTACCCAATCATACATTTTCCACCTGTATG
Organism: Alexandromys fortis; assembly: GCF_014885135.2. Classification (NCBI taxonomy): domain Eukaryota; kingdom Metazoa; phylum Chordata; class Mammalia; order Rodentia; family Cricetidae; genus Alexandromys; species Alexandromys fortis. Next base: position 4,281,788 of record NW_026068037.1, on the reverse strand, counting down.
TCAGTGCAAGTGAATGCTCTTTTGTAGAATAAAATCTCCTACAGTAGACAGGTCATAAAGCTCAGCTTTCCTTAATGTTGAAATGAGGCAAAAAGAGAGAGAAGTAATTATATCTATAGACATTTGTGGTGGCTGGAATTGAGAATTTCGAGTCAAGACACTGTGAACATGTTACAGAATTAAACATAAATTGATGTGGAATGTAAAATAAAACCATTCTGAGAGCTTCACAAAAGCAGTCCTTATGCCTCTGCCTCATTTCACCCTGGAGAATATGTCTATATTGTATTCATTAGGATGAAGCGTTTTGTGTGTGTGTGTAGTTTTTTTCTTTTGTTTTATTTTTCTTTGCAGTTATTTACAGAAAGTTCTGCTCAATTTGGCCAAATGAGGAAGACAGGACTTTTTGACCAGGGCTGTGTTGTAACTGGATCTCAGAATATGTGTCCGGGGTTCATATCTAGCTGGAGAATCACAGGCCTGCACCTCCCACCTGTGTAGCACTGGCAGCATCATGTGGGTGGCTCCAAAGGAGCATTCTCATTTGGGATGGGAATGACAAAATGAGACATTGGGACAAGCCAAACGCCAGTAGACCAACCAGTTTGACTGGAGTGAACAGAAAACTCAGGGCAGGATATTAAATGTCAGTCAGTTTTTCAAAAAAGCTTCCTATGGGTATTTCTAGCATCTATAATACTAAGATATTATTGAAAAGATTTTACCAGTTTAAACACATATTTATTCTTAAAAAGGGACCTTAAACCTCCAGTTTAATTTAATCCATCACCTAAAACTAATCGCAAAAACAGAGATCAACATATTTTTAAAAAAATAAATTAATATAGAGTCTGGGCATGAATGAACCTGGGACCTCCGAGGGAATCGGCAGGAACTAGAGATCTAAGCAGGGCCAGGCATTAGTCTGGGTCCTCAGAGGAAGTAGGCCTGAGCCAGGACCTCTGTGGGTCCAGGCATTGGCCTGGGACATCAAAGGAATAGGCAGGAACCTGGGAATCTCTGTGGGTCCGAGCAAGAGCCTGGGACATCTGAGGCAATAGACCAGAGCCAGAAACCTTTCCAGGTCCAAGTCCAACCCAGGGACTTCTACAGGAGGTGTTCCACATCAGGATTTACAGAAACAAGGCAAAGCCAGCAACCTAGACCAAATTAGGCCTGAGACATCAAACTCCAAGGAAGCAGAGCAAAGCACAGGAGCCCTGAGCTATCACCAGGAGCACGAGGTAACCAATGGGGTAACTAGAACTATAACACTGACTGTACCATGGGAAACGACCATCTGAGCTTTGGATTAACTGGCACCTAGAAAATTATTCAACAGAATCTCAGACAACTCCAACCACACCTATTATAGGAAAAGATGAGTAGAAAAAGTAAGAACACATGCAAAATTGCAAAGAGCAACTTGACACCAGTAAAACCTAAAGATCCTACAACAGCAAGACCTGAACAACCAAATATGGATGAAGCAGAAGAGAATGGCCTAAAAAATAACTTCAAGAGAATGTTTGAAACTCTAAAAGAGAAAGTAAGAAATTCCCTTAAAGAAATGGAAGAAAAGACAAACAAAAACTTGGAAGACATCAGCAAATCCCTTAAAGAAAACCAAGAAAAAGAAATCAAACATATGAAAGAAACTATTCAGGACTTGAAAACTGAAATAGAGGCAATAAAGAAAACACAAACCGAAGGAATTACAGAAAGAGAAGTCATAAGCGGATGATCAGGAACCACAAACACAAGCATGAACAGCAGAATACAAGAGATGGAAGAAAGACTCTCAAGTGCTGAAGATACTATAGAGGAAATACACTCATCAGTTAAAGAAAACATTATATCTAACAAGAGCTTAACCCAAAACATCCAGGATATATGGGATGCCATGAAAAGGCCAAATCTAAGAATAATAGGTATAGAAGAAGGAGAAAAAGTTCAACTCAAAAGCACAGAAAATATATTTAACAAAATCATAGAAAAAAACTTTCCCAAACCTAAGGAAAGATACGCCTATGAAGATAAAGAAGCTTGCAGAACACCAAATAAACTGGATCCAAATAAAAAGTCCTCTTGCCACATAATAATCACAACACTAGCCATGCAGAGTAAAGAAAGAATATTAAGAGCTGCAAAGGAAAAATATCAAGTAACATGTAAAGGTAGACCTATCAGAATTACACCTGACTTCTCACTGGAGACAATGAAAGCCATAAGGTCATGGTCAAGCATTATGCAGACATTAAGAGACCATGGATGCCAACCCAGACTACTATATCCAATAAAACTATGAATCACCATAGAAAGCCAAAACAATATATTCCATGACAAATCTAGATTTCACCATTACCTAGCCATAAACCCAGTCCTACACAAAATACTAGAAGGAAAACTCCAACCCAAGGAAGTTGGCTACACCAACAAAAACACAGACAACTGATAGTCTCATAGCCACAAATCCAAAAGAAGAGAAAAACGCACAAATTAGCATCACCAACAATGAAAACTAAATTAACAGGAGACGGTAATCACTGGTCATTAATATCCCTTAATGTAAATGGATTCAACTCACCTGTAAAATGGAGGAAGGGCAGATATAGGAGCAGGTAAGAAGATACCTACATTAAGGGAGCCATTTTAGGGTTGACCAGAGACTTGTCTCTTGAGGGGATCCTAGGTGTCCACAGGTATATCCTCAGCTAGGTCCTTGGGCGGCAGAGCAGAGAGTGCCTAAACTGGCCTTGCCCCACTATGACACTGATGTTTATCTCGATTATCACCATAGAATCTTCATCCGGCTATGGATTGAGATAGAGACAGAGACCCTCATGAGAGCAACCGACTGAGCTCCCAAGCTCCCATTGAAGAGCAGAAGGAGGGAGAATATGTGCAAAAAAGTCTGGACCACGAGGGGTTGGTCCACCCACTGAGACAGTGAGACAGTGAGAACAGTGAGCCTGTTCTAATGAGAGCTCACCAAATCCAGCTGGACTGGGACTGAACGAGCACATGATCAAACCAGACTCTCTGAATGTGGCTGACAACAGGGACTGACTGAGAAGCCATTGATGAAGGTACTGGGACTTGCTTCTACTGCATGTACTGTCTTTTTGGGACCCTAGTCTATTTGGATGCAAAGCTTTCTAGGCCTGAATGTAGTGGGGAGAACCTTGGACTTTTCACAGGGCAGAGTTCCCTGTCCTCTCTTAAGGAGGGAGGGGGAGGAAGAGGATGAATGGGGAGCAGGAGGGGAGTGGGAGGTGGGGAGGAACTATAAATTTTTGAATGGAAAAAATAAAAAAAAGCACAGGCTAACAGATTAGATATGAAAACAGAATCCATCCTTCTGCATAAAAGAAACACATCTCAACCTCAAAGACAGACATTGTCTCAGAGTAAAGGGTTGGAAAAAAAATATACCAATCAAATATCAAATGGCCCTAAGAAACAAGTCGGTGTAGCTATCCCAATATCTAAAAAAATAGAGTTCAAGCTAAAATCAGTCAAAAGAAAGAAAGAAGGTCATTTCATATTAGTCACAGGAAAAAATCCATCAAGAGAAAATTTCAATACTGAACATCTATGCCCCAAATACAAAAATACCCTCATATGTAAAAGAAACACTTCTAAAGCTTAAATCATACATTAAACCCCACAAACTAATAGTGGGAGACTTCAACACTCCCCTCTAACCACAAGACAGGTCAGTCAGACAAAGAATGAACAGAGAAGTAAGAGTACTAACAGATGCTATGACTCAAGTGTATTTAACATACATCTATAGAATATTCCATCCAAACAGAAAAGAATATAACTTCTACTCAGCACCTCATGAAAACTTTTTAAAAATTGACCACATGCTCAATAACAAAAAAAAACCTCAACAAATACAAAAAATGGAATAAGTCAATGTACATTACCGTAATGTAAAACTAGAAGTCAACAGCAATACTAATTCCAGAAAACCCACAATCACATGGAAATTAAACAATGCTCACTTGAATCATCAATGGGTCAAGAAAGAAAAAGAGAGAAAAATTAAAGACTTCCTAAAATTCAATGATAATGACCACACAACATACCCAAATTTATGGGACACAATGAAAAGACGGTTAAGAGTAAATTTCATAGCATTAAATGCCTACATAAAGAAGCTGGAAAAGCATCACACTAGTGAATTAACAGAACATTTGAAAACTTTAGAACAGAAAGAAGCAAACTCACCTAAGAGAATTAGAAGGTAGGAAATAATCAAAGTGAGAGCTGAAATCAACAACAAAAAAAGAAAACAACATAAAGAATCAATGAGACAAATAGTTGTTTTTTCGAGAAAATAAACAAAATAGACAAACCTTTATCCAAACTAACCAAAGTGCAAACAGACCAAACTCACTCAAGAACATCGACGCAAAAATATTAAATAAAATATTGGCAAATCAAATCCAAGATCACATCAGAATCATCATCCACCATGATGAAATTGACTTCATCCCAGAGATGCAGAGATGGTTCAACATATGAAAATCTGTCAACATAATCTACCATATAAACAAGCTGAAAAATAAAAACCACACAATCATCTCATTAGATGTCAAAAAAAAAAAAGCTTTTAACAAAATACAAGATCCCTTCATAATAAAGGTCTTTGAGAGAGCAGGGATACAAAGAATATACCTAAACATAATAAAAGCAATGTACAACAAGACAACAGCAAACATCAAATTCAATGGAGAGAAACTCGTAGCGATACCACTGACATCAAGAACAAGACAAAGTTGTCCACTTTCTCCATACCTATTCAATATAGTTCTTCAGGACCTAGCTAGAGCAGTAAGACACCAAAAGGAGATCAAGGGGATAAAAATCAGAAAAGAAGTCAAACTCTCACTGTTTGCTGGTGATATGATAATTTACATAAGCAATACCAAAAATTCTTCTAAGGAAATTCTATAACTCATAAACACTTTCAGTAATGTAGCAGGTTACAAGATTAACTCTAAAAAATCAGCACACAGATGATAAAAAAAGCTGGGTAATAAATTGGAGAATCAACAGCCTTCACAATAATCATAAATAGCATAAAATATCTCGGAGTAACTCTAACCAAACAAGTGGAAGGTTTGTATGACTAGAACTTTAAATCTTTGAAGAAAGATATTGAAGAAGACACCAGAAAGTAGAAAGATCTCCCTTGCTCTTGGGTGGGCAGAATTAACATAGTAAAAATGGCAATATTACCAAAAGCAATCTACAGATTCAATGCAATGTCTATCATAATCCCAGCAAAATTCTTAACAGACCTTGAAAGAACAGTACTCGCTTCATATGAAAAAGCAAAAAACCCAGGATATCCAAAACAATCCTGTATAAAAAAGAACTCCTGGAGGCATCACAAGCCCTGACTTCTAACTCTACTATAAAGCTACAGTACTGAAAAAAGCCTGGTACTCGCATAAAAACAGACAGGAGGACCAATGGTACTGAATCAAAGACCTGAATATTAATTCACTCACCTTCAAACACTTGATTTTTGACAAAGAAGCAAAAACTATCAAATGGAAAAAAGAAAGAATATTTAACAAATGGTGCTGGCATAATTGGATATCAACATAAAGAAGAAGGAAAATAAACCCATATCTATAACCATGCACAAAACTCAAGTCCAAATGGATCAAAGACCTCAACATAAAGCTAGCCACACTGAACCTTATGGAAGAAAAAGTGGGAAGTACACTTGAACACATTGGCATAAGGAGACAATTTCCTAAATATAACCCCAGCAGCACATACAGTGAGAGAAACAGTTAATAAATGGGACCTCCTGAAACTGAAAGTTTCTGTAAAGCAAAGGATACAGTCAACGAAGATGAAATGACAGCCTACAGAGTGGGGAAAGATCTTTACTAACCCCACATCAGACACAGGGCTGATCTCTAAAATATACAAAGAACTCAAGAAGTTGGTCAGCAAAAGAACACATAATCCAATAAAAAAATGGAGTACAGACCTAAACAGAGGACTCTCAACAGAGGAATCTAAAATGGCTGAAAGACACTTAAGGAAATGTTTATCATCCTTAGTTATCAGAGAAATCAAATCAAAACAACTCTGAGATTCCATCTTTGATGTGGGAGTGTCATATATCAATCTGTTGGTTTCATTGGTTAATTAAATAAAGAAACTGCTTGCCCTGATAGGTTAAAACATAGGTGGGAGGAGTAAACGGGAGGAAGAGGAAGTGAGGTAAGACTCCTCAGACAGATGCGAGATAGCTCTGCTCTCAGAGACACATGTGATGAAGCTCCTACTCAGGATAGACGTAGGCTAGAATCTTCCCGGTAAGTGCACCTTGGAGTGCTTACACACATTATTATAAATGGGCTAGTCCAGGTGCGAGAGTTAGCCGAGAAGAGGCTAGATATAATGGGCAAGCAGTGTTTAAAAGAATACATTTGTGTGTTGTTATTTCGGGCATGAGCTAGCAGGGGGCCGGGGTGCTTGGGATGCAGCCCTGCCGCTTCTATTTCAACACATCTTATACCTGTAAGAATGGCCAAGATCAAAAACACTGATGACAGCTTATGCTGGAGAGGATGTGGAGAAAAGGGAACACTTCTGCATTGCTGATAGGAATGCAAGCTGATACGACCCCTCTGGATGTCAATGTGGTGATTTCTCAGAAAATTAGTAAACGACTTTCCTCAAGACCCAAGTACCACTTTTGGGTATATATCCAAAGGATGCTCAATCATGCCACTAGGTCATGTGCTCAACTATGTTCATAGCAGCTTTGTTTGTCATAGCCAGAACCTGGAAACAACCTCAATGCATTTTGACCAAAGAATGGATAAGGTAAATATGGTACATTTACACAATGGAGTACTACCCAGTAATAAAAATTAATGACATGTTGAATTTTTCAGGCAAATGGATGGAGTTAGAAAACATTATTCTGAGTGAGTTGATCTACACACAGAAAGACAATTATCACATATACTCTCTCATAGGTGGATTTTTAAACATAAAGCAAAGAATGCCAGCCTACAAACAACAATCCCAGAGAACTTAGACAACAATGAGAACACAGATCTAATCTTCATGGGAAGTAGAAATAGAAAAAGACAACATCTCCTGAGTAAATTGGGAGCATGGCAACCTTGGGAGATGGTTGAAGTGAGGAGGGAAGAAGCAGTGAGGGGAGCAGAGAAAAATGCAGAGCTCAATAAAAAATCAATTAAAAAATTGAAGAAAAATAAGTTTTGTTTTATGAAATTAAATAGGTTGACACTAATTTTCATATAAAAATAAACTAAAATTTTTGAGAACAAAAATATAAATTAATATAATTATTCTATTAAGAAATCAACTGTGGCAATCAACCCCTTTGAACTCAAGAACATCAACTGATCTTGTCAATAGGAATAGAAAGTTAATCTAAAAGAAATTCACATTTGAAAGGGCTATTATCCAACCTATGTTTCTTATCTCTTCTAGTATTGATTTACTTTTTACTCCAGTCTCTGCTAATAGCATTTTAGAAACCATGTTGTACTATACTCAAGTTAAGAAAATATATATATTGCATAAATGAAAGCCATATTCATCTGTTTACATTTCATGAAATTTTACTTCTTTCTATTTGCTGTACTTCTTTACTATATAGGACCAAGTAAAATTTTCTAGAAGGGAAGAATTGAGCACCAGATTGGTTCATTCTTTTTTGAAGTTGTTTCATGAGAAAAAAAAACATCTTTCTTTAACAAGGAGTCAAAAACATTCCTCAACATGGAATGAAGAGGTACAATGGAAGGCTTTGCATTAACTTATCCAGGACATGGGGATTTACTCATGTAAGAAATAAACAAAGGAAGGTTGGATAGGGGAACAGGGAAGCACATATCTTAGTAAAGGGAGCCACCTTAGTGTTGGCAAGAGACTTGAACCTAGAGTGGCTCCCAGGAGCCCAAGGCGATGGCCCCAGTTAGTCCCTTGGGAAGCTGAGGATAGGGAACCTGAAATGACCCTATCCTATAACAATACTGACGAATATCTTTCATATCACCATAGAACCTTCATCTGGTGATGGATAGAGATAGAGACAGAGACCCACACTGGAGCACTGGACTGAGCTCCCAAGGTCCCAATGAAGAGCAGATGGAGGAAGAACACGAGCAAGGATGTCAGGATCACAGGGGGGTGCACCCACCCACTGAGACAGTGGGGCTGATCTATTGGGAGCTCACCAAGGCCAGCTGGACTGTGACTGAAAAAGCATGGGATGAAACCGGACTCTCTGATCATGGCAAACAATGAGGACTGATGAGAAGCCAAGGTCAATGGCAAGGGGTTTTGATCCTACTTCATGTTCCGGCTTGGTGGGAGCCTAACCAGTTTGGATGTTCACCTTCCTAGACATGGACAGAGGGGGGAGGACCTTGGACTTTCCACAGGGCAGGGAACCATGACTGCTCTTTGGATTGGAGAGGGAGGGGGAGATGAGTGGGGGGAGGGGGAGAAGAGTGGGGGGAGCGGGAGGGAAATGGGAGGCTGGGTGGAGGCGGAAACTTTTTTTTCCTATTCTCAATAAAAAAAATGTTTAAGAAAAAAAAGAAATAAACACAGAAAATCTCTTCCATCCCAAATTCCTTGGTAATGTAATCACTGTGCTGACTATTTCACATCTAGGTATTCAAAGAATGTTTGTTTTGCTGGTTTTGTTCACTTTAAATTGAGGCGATTTCTATATGCAGCCACCATGCTTAGTACTAAAACATTGCCTTACATGTTATAGTTAACGATAATTGTCAACTTTGTCCATCCTAAAATCATGTGAGAAGAAAGCCTGATTGAGGAATTATCTAGATCATATTGGTGTGTGGACATATCTGAGGGGGCTACCTAGATTGTTAATTAATATAACAGGATCCAATCGCTGTTGGCAGCCTCAGTATCTAAGTGGGGAGCCCTGGGTTATATAAGAAAGCTTACTGAGCATGAATCAATAAGAAAGACAGAAAGCAGCATCACTCCATGGTTTATACTTCAAGTTTCTGTCTTGAATTCCTGCCCTGTCTCCCACAGTGATGGACTGTGACCTAGAAGTGTAAGCCACATATGTTTAAATACATCTGGAATAAGGAATAGTAATTTTTCTTCCCTCATGTTTCCTGAATATAAAAAAAATCCAAAAAAAAGCAGCTTACCTGGCAGCAAGGAAGTCCTAATAGAGAGGTGGGGTAGGGAAGTTTAACTTATTTGACCCCCCAGTGAACTAAGCCCCTTGCCACTTCAGAAAACTAATGTTTCTATCTTTGTAGTGTGACTATTTATGATGCATTTTCACATAAAGATTGCATTTAATGATTACATGTACATTAACATGAGTTTTTGTTCAATAATCTTATCTTTGGTTTGTCTTCCATCATTACTTCCAAGCATTTTCCTTCCACAGAGATCAAGCTCTATCACAAATCTTCCTTTGATGATTCCCCTATCTTCCTCTACTCCTGCTCATCACTAGTTATCATTCTGTGAAACCTTTTCTCTAAGTAGTTTCAGTTTACCCGAAGGCAATACCAGATTTCAAGAACCCAGACACCACCTAGGAATGGGCTAGCCACAAGAAAATATCTAACTTTCCAAAGTCCAGCACACACCCATCCCCTTTACTAGGACACCCCTAGACAAATGTCAGCCAATCAGGGGTCTTGAATCTTACAAATCCTTCACCCAACCTCTGCTATTATGAAGTCCCCAGCCCAAATGAGCTGGAGGCTCTCTAATTGTGTGAATGCATTAGACACATGGAGAATCAAACCTCGAACTTGAATAATACTCTTTGCTTTTATATATGGAACTTGGTTTCATTGGCAGTTTTTGGGGAACTCCATGATCTGGGCGTAACATCTGGGGGCTCTCTGGGATCCCCAAGCTCACTGGGACAACCAACCTGTATAGCGTTCAGCTGGTCTCTAAGTTTTCTGTTTTTACATGTTTTGCTTCATGTCTTTATGTTGTGAATATTATTTTATAAGTGGGCCCAGAATCTGTATGAGCCTGTAAATGCTCTGAGTGGATGCAGGCAAGATGACCACAGGTGGGGTAACTGAGGAGACATCCTGGGCCCATCTCTACAGGAATAGATTCCCCTAGTTAATTTGGATCCCTTCTGTACAGGATCATATCCTTTTGATTTCAGTAAAAAGACAGAGCAAGTCACACTTGTATTCTGACACAGAGCTGGAGTCTTCAGTTCAGTTTTGTCTACAGCCACCAGGAGGACTGTGTATTGTTCGGTGTACTGTTTTGTTTTTGCTTTTTGTCTATTCTCTTCCTGATTTACTATAACGGGAGAGACTCAAAGCATGACTTTTTTGACTTTGATATTGGATCACTTACAGAACTTTAGAGATAGGGTCATAGGCATAGGGTTTGATACTAAAATGGAGTGATGTGGGATTCCCCTCTGTATGCTGTGAATACCAAAGAAATTGATTTGGTATTGCAAGGCAGAACAGAGGTAGGCGGAGAAAACTAAACTGAATGATGGGAGAAAGAAGGTAGAATCAGTGAGAAGACATGTAGCCCTGCTGGAGACAGATACTAGAACTTTATCCAGTAAGTCACAGCCACGTGGAAATATGCAGATGAGTAGAAATGGGTTAAATTAATATGTAAGAAATAGCCAATAAAAAGCTAGAGCTAATGGGCCAAGCAGTGATTTAATTAAAACAGTTTTCTGTGTGGTTATTTTAGATCTGAACAGCTGGAAAAAACAAGCAAGCCTCCTACCACAATGGGAGTATATTTTCCTGAAAGGGATGAGACAAACAACCACTACCTGCCTTGAACATTTCATTGAAAAGAAGTAGCATGGGGGCATAGCAGGTGGACAGGACAGGTCTTGACTGGGTATGCCTTATACGCATGGACAGGGTTGTAGAGGTGGGGCACCTGTAACCTGCCCTGGTGGTTATCTGCCTCAACTTCTGTCCAAACCAAGCTGTAGTTCCACTGTGTGGCCCAGGGGCAGGGAGTCGCTGCCTATGACTGCTAAGCTCTGGTGACTGTGTTGTGATGCTGTAGCCAGATATCTCTCCACCAGTGCTGCTGGTCATTCAGATCCAATATCTTTCATTATTTAGAGGGGATATTTACAAATTATTATTGGTTAGGTAAGAAAAAACCTGCTGTTGGTCTCAGGTGCATCATACTGGTGCAATTTTCTGTGCGGATAGAAATTTAGAAGGATTTTCTTGTGGTATATGTGTGTTTCCGTTCTTGTTTAAAGTATTGTAGCCATACAATATATCCTAAACTCCTCAGGGAAATGTCAAGAAAGGCTTTTGTAAAATTTTTATGTTGTCTGGAAAAATGCAGGATACTGAAATAATGAAGACAGAAAAATAAAAGAGAAATTTGTCTGAAGTCAGAGGAATGAATGAAAGGCATATAGAAAATTGTAGAAGAGGCCAGAGGGGATATGAACTATGAGGTTTCTCATAACTGCAAGTGCTGTATTTGAAAAAAAAAAACTAAAATAAACTAAATTTTGAGAATAGTAGGTTGATTCTGGTTAGAAAGTTCATTTTGTCTTGTTAAAAAATTTTGTCTGTTCAGAATCTTCTGAGTAAACTGGGAGCATGGGAACCATGAAAGAGGATAGAAGGGGAGGGCAGAGAAAAGGAGGGGAGCAGAGAAAAATGTAGAGCTCAATAAAATCAATTTAAAAATTATAAAATTTTTGTGTTTCCTGAAAAAGTTATGTGTGCTTGTTTTGTTGGAAACTTTTGCCTGTGTTTTATGGTGTGTGCAAACATGGAGATGAAAGAAAAATAGTCTGAAGAATTTTGTTGTCTCTGCCACTCACTGCTGCTGTGGCCACATTTATGAACATGGCTCAGAATTTATCTTTGTGTTCTGGTCACTGGATTCAGGTTAGCAGGAATTCAAATGTCTTTTTGATGTAGATAACATTGACATTGTTCTTTGCTATTCTTTATTGGAAAGCTTACTCTATAGCTGGGTTATGGCTCTTCCTTCACTAGAACCAGGTATGCTTATTTAAAAGCTTCTCCTATGACAGTCCTTCAGTCTGAGTTCTGACAGGAACAAAGCAAAGAAGAAGAGCCCCAAAACTGGACTTAGTTTATATGAACACTCTTTACTTTGAGATTTATATGATTTTGTTAGATATGGTTTAAAATCTGGTTAGATAAAATGTTAAAATTAGTGATACTAAAAAATAATAATTAAAAAATTATGTGTGGGTAATTTTAAATAAACTATATGCCATGATTCCAATTTGGATTGCCACAAATTTTTTTTATCAATCATGTGGCTGGTTACCATTTTGCTGGAGTTTAAAAAAGATGGATGTCACAGGATTTCACCATCATCTTGATTAGAGAAGGCCATGTAAAATGGGCCTAACAAGGGAATAATAGTAAATTTACAAGATAATTTGGATTGGCATATATTTGTATATGATAATTCGTATCCTTTCCGAAAAATAAGGTTTATAAATATAGTATTTAAAATATTAAAGCTGACCCTCAATATTTTTATACTCAAAAATGTACTTTGTTCTGCCAGCTAAACTTTGTAAATTAAAAGTCACCCTGGGGATAATAGTTTTAAGGACAGGAAATGATCATAAGAAACAGCTGAGGTTTGCAAATATATGGGAGAACGAGAGTCTGAAAGAGAGTCTAGTTACAAGGATGGACCTTAACAGTTTTAGAAATGTCAATGTGAGATGACAGTCACCAGAAGCACCAGCTATAACAAAATGGGACAGGTAGGTTATGTATATGCAGTTGAGGATGGGTATAGAAAAAAGTTTCTATCTGGCCTGGTCCTATGGTCATTCAGTCCCAACAAAACACACAGAGGCTACTGTCCAATCAGTATTTTATTAAACCAATATGAATGATAAATCTTTACAGAGTACAAGAGCATTATCCCACAGCAGGTAGGGCCAAAGAGGTGATATAAGCCTCTCAAAAATAGGAGGTATTTCATTTTTTATATTGCAGGAATTCATTTAAATTTTTTAAGAACAATTTTTAAAATATCTAAATTTATAAGATTATGGGGCATTTATACTTTTAAAATATTTTATATTGTTAATATTTGGACTTAAAATGAAAGGCTAAAAATTAGGATAATAGCCATGTGACCCAAATACTAACCAGAAGCTATGATATTCATTTTTTTGTAATGCAGCAAGACAATGACCTGAGCAGTCTGACAAAGGGCTTGGAGAAGTTTCTCAGCCCATTTAACACCCTTTGGGGTATTAAATAACAACTGCAACAAAGCAAAAAAAAAAAAAAAAAGGTTTTACAGGGATTGTCTAGGACCACCTGCATTTCAGATATTTGCAATTAAGATTCATAATAATGGGATGGGTAGTAGTGGTGCATGCTTTTGAAAGACCTGGATAAATCTAGACCTCCCCAGCAAGAAGAAAATAGCCAAAAATCCAAGTAGGAAGAGAAGAATCATATTTAGGATTAGCCAGTTAGTGACTGTGTTTCAGGAACTAGCTGAAGATAAAGTTAGGTTGTAATCTTGAGAATAATCTTGAGAAACAGGGAGCTTCCCCCTTGTGATTGTTACTGTAATGTGTTTTAAGAGCTAGCTGATTATGACCTTGGGAGTGGTCCTGAGAGGCAGGGGGTTGCCCCCTTGTAATCTTCACTGGTATTTTTGGAATTTTCTATGACACACTCCTTGCCAATTCCGGATCACTGGGCTGTGGTTTCTTCCCTTAAAAATTGGTTCTTCCAGTCATTCGGGGTTGAACTCTTCCCCTGCGTGGGTTATGAGTCTAGGCCCCAGTGCACTGGTTCCCATCTCATCTCATCAATTAAAGCCTCGTGTGATTGCAGTAAGGATGGCCTCTTGTGAGTTACTGGGGGGGGGGGTCATGTTATCCCAAAACTTGAGTGAGAGTCTCCCCGCACCGGGGGTCTTTCACTTTTAATTCCAGCACTTGGGAAGCAGAGGCAGGAGGACCTCTGTGAGTTGGAAACCAGCCTGGTCTACAAGAGCTAGCTCCAGGACAGACTCTGAAGCTATAGAGAAACTCTGTCTTGAAAAACTAACTAAATAAATAAATGGATTCATAACAATCATAACAATGACAAAATTGCAGTTATAAAATAGCAACAAGAAAAAAACTTTATAATAAAGGAGGGGCAACCACAACGATGGGAAACTATATTGAAAGGTCAAAACACTAAAAACATTAAAAACCAGTGGCTTTTGTCTCTTTTCTCAAGGTCTACTGGGGCTTAAGAATATATGTCTAGCCTCCTTATCTTTGCTAAATTTGCTAAGTTTTAGGTATTTGAATAAACTCAGTCATACAAATCATTTATGTTTCACTAAGAAGAGCTTCAATTCAAAATTGTTATTTTTCAAAGCTAAACCTGACAAAAAATGACTGTAAATATTGTAAAATGGTAAGAAATGCAACGTAGTAGCTATGTTTATGAATTATCATGTTCATTAATTGTAAACATGCTAAGTACTACTGATATAATTAATTAGCGGGATCAACCTTACTTAGTCTCCTGTATATGTTTTCAAAAGTTAAGCTAAAATAGGTAACTAGAAACAAAGTTAACTATTCAGATTATACCTGGGTATCCCTCAACTACTTCAGAGATCTGTAGAATCTTCAGAGATTCTGTAGAATATGGTAATTAAAATGTTGACAGAAAAGTTTGTTATGTCAGATAGAGACTCCCAGATCCTAGCAGTGACCCAAGATCTCCATGTCTCTACCTGGATTTGACAATGTTGACCACAGGGTAAGATGCCCCAAAGTAACATCTGCTGCCAGGACCTGGCCCAGACTGTGGACAAAGCAGTAGGGCGCTTGAAAATAGATCTTCCCCTTTTGCCTAGACAAAATAAGGTCAGTCTTACCCATGCTCCGCCACAGATAAACTGTTACCTCATGAGCCTGGCAAAGACTGCAATTCTGTTACTTCTGCCTCCAATGTTATGAAGGCCTGGGTATGGACTTGTCCCTCTCATTTTTAGTAGATTTGGAAGCAGCTTGGTCTACACTCAGGTATAATTTATCCTTCTTGAATCTCTGATAGTATTGACAGCTAGGCTAGCTATAATTTTGTCAGCAGGCAACCAGGTTCTTCCCCACGGCTATAGTCAGCTTGTTAGCTCATTGTATATGTAAAAATCAGGCCTTGGTGTGGATCTAAATAAAGGTTTATATGCTTGAAGGGTCTCAAGAATGATTTGATACAAAATACAAGTCATGCAAATATAAATAAATAATTTAAGATATAAAAATGTTTCAGATTATTTTTCGCTCCTATGGAATAAAATTTCAGAGTTTAGCATTTAATAAAGTTCTGATATGTTGGTAGAGCAATGATTACTCACTGTTCAGTGACAAGCTCGAGATTTTGGATTTATTTTGGTTGCCATCTAGATATAATCTTGAAGGTACTTCTCATCAGGCCAAAGATATCTCTGTTCAATCAATACCTGGCTCTCAGGACAGAATATAAATTTTCCATGCTTCTAACCCAAATCTGTAGCTTTTGCTTGGACCCAAAGGTATGAGTCTATTACTGTTGTTTTACAAATACCCATTACCTGCTTTTTCTACAATACGAATTTCAGTATAGATTGGTGATATTAATATATCTAAAAATTTTGTTCTTTTGTAAAGTAAAAATTCATATAGGCTTCAAAACAAAAAAAGCTGGATCTGCTTCTCACAGGTCAAAAGGAGTCCAGTTAAGTGCAGCCTAAGTTTTCCCAACCTGTCTATTCCTGATATTTTTCTCTCTCCTGGTCTTGGGACTCCTCCCGTTTCCACTTACTAAGACTATGGGCCTGATAGTTTCAAATGTAATATCTTCCTTTAAGTTAATAAATTTTAACTTCTAGTTTAATCTTTTCTCAGCTTTTTTTCCACTTGGTTGACACATACATGCAAGCATCACTTGCTGACTACAACCTGCCTGAACTGCCCGAGAGCCCTGGACTTACTAAAAGTTGATGTGGACCAGTCCAACTGAAAAGAACCACTGCATCACAGTTTCAAATCCTGTCTCTTGCTTTTTCTCCGTGGCCAATGTTCTCTATTGGAATTGTCTCCCAACTTCTAGTCAGCTATATTTTGCTTATTCTTTATATTGAAGTGTTTCTGTTTGTCTTCAGAGTCAGTCTAGGTTGAAACATTTGTCTGTCGCAACCTAGGCTGGATCATTAAATACTCACCAGCTTAGGAAGAAATACAAACCTCTCATCCTAGGCCAGAGGACATTCTCACCAATATAGAGATTTCAGCAAAAAAAGTTAACTTTAGTTTACTTTGGTGTCATTTTAAAGTAATATTTTACACATTATTTATTATTGGTAAGTTAGTACTGATTTGGATGAGTGCAATTGATCTGAGAGTTGATTTTTGAATGCATTTGGTGTTGTTAATTTAGCATGCATATTCTTTTAAAAATACAAGGCATGGGGTTTGAATGCATGCAGGATTGTTGCCCGGGAGGACCTTTTGCTCCTTCAGCCAATGATTGCTGAAGTACGAGCCCATTGAGCTGCAGGAGCACCTTCCGCTCCTTCAGTCAATAGCTGTTGAAATACCAGCTCACTGGGGCATGGTCTATTTATCTTTAAAAAAGAACGGTAAGCCTCGGCCTGCTCTCTTGGTTCCTGTGCTTGGTTTCTGCTCTTGCTCCGGCGACTAGGCTCCTTTCCTGATGGTTGGTGTTTCCTAGCATCTCTCCCAGCTGAATACTGATCATGACCATGCAACATAGTATGGCTGATGATATGGTGATAAAATGTCTGGAGGAGAAAGTGACACAAGAACATTCTTTCCCACCAGAAAAGCAAAGCCTAAGTGGAGGAATACCTTGTCCCTCTTCCTTCGTGCTTTTCACAGGTGCAGGAGATGTCTTCAAAGAATGACCTCACAAGTAGAAGAATTGAACCAGCATGCAGAACACAGCGCAAGAGATGCTACAAGGGCTCCAGAACTGCTCTTCCAGGATGCTCGGCGCTAGCATTCTAAAGCATGAGATGAGTACACCTTACTGCTTGACCTTGTGGTCATGGGATTTTCAGAACCTCATGCCTGCATGCAATGCACAGCTAACATTCAACAAGATGAGCATCATTATTTCTTCCTTCCAAAGCCACTTAGTGATTGGTTCAGGTATAGTTGCAAATATCAGACTTTAGTCACTGTGCTTCACCATGGCAACTTATTACAAGGAATGGCAAATTCAGAGTAGGAATGATATCACATGTGAATCCCAATTAGTTACACTGCTGGAAAAAAATTAAAGAGCTTCATCCACCTCCCCTAGAGATTCTGAAAATAAATTTGAAGCCCTATCCTTTCCCATATTAGAAACTGTGGTTTGGTTTCCATGATTCTGTGATAACTGATGGTGTTGTGGCTACATAGCACATCAAATCTGGGACACTCCATAAGAAATAAGTAAAAAAAAAAATGGCACTGGGTCTTGTTATTGGAAAAAACCGACACCTTATATTATTAAGTACAACTGGTTTGAATTAAAAAAAAGTTGGTATCAAGAGTGAACTTCTGTGAAAAAATTTATAAAGTTCAAACACATAAATGAGTTGAGAGGAAAAGAATTTTAATTGATATATAAATAAACATGCTCTAGGAAAGTCAGCCAATCAGAAATTGACTCTGTATCTGTAATGTTTCAGAAGCCATGGGCCATTCAGAAACATAGGAACCAGGGCCAGATTGCAGTGAATGGGCAAAGATGAGATTGTCAGCTCCAAGGTCCAAGGATGGAATCATATGAGGAGATTTCTGCTGGCTTGTGAGAAAATTCCAAGAAACCAAGACAAGAGTCTTATGACCTCGGTTTCTAAAAAAAAAAAAAAAAAAAAAAAACACAGAATAGTTCATGCCTCCTCTGGGTGTAGTGGATAAGAGTGAGTTTACTTCAGATCATTCATTATAACTGGCTATTGTTATATGTTTATATGCCTTTATGGAAAACATGTTGTTGCCACACGCAGCTTGTACACCATATGCAGCTTGCCCTTGTGACTGGACACTTTACTCATGTGACTCCTCTTAACCTTCAGAGTATAAATTGTCTGATGCTTTGAATAAAGTTGTCTATTGCATAAGACTTTAGTTCACCTCATTTATGGGTTCCATTCTCCCAGGTTCCACCTCCCTTAGAGAGGTAAACATAGATAACTAGGTTGTGAATATCAGTACTAAAAGGAAGAAGAGAGAAGTACACTACAGGTAGTCCATGGAAGTTTGCTCACTGAGATCTAGGTGGTTTGGTAAACCAAACTAAAGAAAAGAGCAAGGGTTTCCATCTGGTAACAGAGATACCGCATGTGGGAAAACTTGAGGGCTGAAAAAGCAGACAGAAAGGAGTACACTTTTCCTGAGAGTAATCAGCAAGCACAGATTAACCAGAAGCCTCAAGGCTGTTAAATGGACATTGGTATGAAGTTAAGTGGTTTGACTGCTTAGGGGAAGGAGGAGGCTTTATTAGCTGATGCTTAAATACTTGAACTTACATCCTGTCCCACATGAGCTAACAGTATGTGACGAAGCACTATGGCTATGTCTTCTTGGATTAGTACACTGGCCTCAACTACCTGGAGTCAGTAAAAATAAATGGAAGAAGTGTCGGGTGTTCCTGCCACCACTCTCTGGAGGCTGCCTTACAGAAGTAGGGCAGCAATGACTCCTTGACACACACCCATGAGCACATCTGTCTTCATCTTTCCTAGCTTCCTACAATATCTTTTCTGCACATGGTCTCTGTGCCCTTCACAGCTCCCTCCTTCTGGAGACATGTAAATCTGAAGGCTTGCTTCTCTCCTCATTCTCCTTGTCATTAGCTGGAAGTTGCGGGATTTGAGCTGAGAGGTGAACGGTGGCATCCCAGATGCTAGCTTTGCTGATAATAGATGCTGCTTAATCGACATTTGTGAAATTACTCAATTCACTATTAATTTTTCATGATTACATTAAATGTTAAATATGATTTTTAAAATTAAGTATATTTTATTACATCTTTAATTATATACAAATTTCATGTATTTAATTATATCTAAATACATTTTAAAAATTAAAGATTCAGTCAGCAGTTGCTATATTTGGAAGTGCTTATTTCTCAACTCTAAAATGATTTTGTTAATCCTGTTATCAGAAAGCCTTTGTCAAAGTTACTAACTTAAAACATTTACTTACAGAATGATGTTTTTCTTTTCTTTTCAGGACATTTGACTGCGAGGAAAGACTTCGGATCATCAATAATCTAGGTTGTCAACTGCATTAATATATAAACTCAAATTTTATATGAAGTATATTTTACAGATAGGGAAAGGAGTAACAGCATTTCCTGTTAAATTCTCTTGATACACAGTTTTAGACATGGACAATGACAGGAGAGTTTCCACTTTGTCTTATGAGAGGAAATTGTGTGGAGCCCTCTTCCTACACACACACTGTGAGATGTAAACTCATTCTTACAGGTACAAACAGCTGTAACTGACAGCAAGTCTCATCACATTCCATCAGTAGCCCTTTCTAGAAACTACGATTTCCTTCATTCCAAATAAAGCCCCAGCGATGTAGCAATTAATGATTCAAATGCTTGTTTAAATAGAAGTGATACACTTTGTAGTTTTTAAATGAAGTCCATCAAATGAATTTCTGTATAGAATTAATTAATCCATACTTAATTTACATCATTGGACAGCAGTGTTGCAAATGAGCTTGAGTGGGGTCACACCTCATTTGAGAGTTTTTTTTTTAGCACTACCCGTATCTTTTAATATTCAGGAGAGCTGTCATTTGCAAATATTCAAAATGCAGAAGTCCAAAACCAAACTCAATATCTCTTCCCTTGCATTGTCATTCCATGAGACATTATATATTAAACACTTATACATTTTTAAAAGTGGAGTCCACACCTAAAACTTAGGGTTGAAAAACCCAAGTTGGTGATATTGATTAACAACTTACTACACAGAAGTCCACACCAAACAACCTCTTTTTTTCTGGGTACCAGATCCCATTTTGGTTCATAACACTATTAGCATTTTTCTCATTGTTGACTTTTCTTAGACAACTTCAAATACAAGCAATTTCATAATAGCGACTAAATGATAGAAGGTTAAACAAATATATGCTTTTAGAGACTTTAAAAAATGTTTTCAAAGCTTGTTTGTAACTTTGAATGAACTTAGCATACTGGAGAGTGCAAGCTCTATGGGACATGGTGGTACATGGCTGTCAGTAACATCCCATCTAACAACCAGCATACGGCACTTCTACCTACCACACATCAAATAACAGCGAGATTCCACAACACCAGTGTTAACACATCTGTATTTCCTGATGAAATGAGGAGGTGGGAAACATTGTGATGCTATTTTCTGGTCCTCATGTAAGTGACTGAGGTATGTGAATATCTTTTTGTCAAGTAAGGTGTCATTACAAAGATGAAAATGTAAATGCACATCTCCATGAATTTGAATATACATAAAATATTGATTAAGCACTATCAATTGCTGAGAGTTGCTGGTTACAAGGGGCCATGAGAATGTACAGCACTGAAAACCAGTATTTAACAGTCAACCCACCAGATGTATAAGTCCTGTTGTGGAGCCCCACCAGCAATGCTGTAAGATCACGGGTTCCGGAAAGTAGTTGCTTCTGTCTATAATTTCTCTCATGAGCTACTTCATTTCTTCCCTGCATACAGCTTTGGGTGTTTTCCCACTGCTTGTGTGTTTGTCTCATGAAAATATTCCATCTATTGGACACACATACAGCTGTGGATAATGAGGAAGATGGTTTCTGCTTAACTGCATAATTTTGATGAATAGAAATAATACTAGAATATTTTACATTACTCAGCAGTCATAGGATTACCAGTCAGAAAGACAGTCTTTTACACAGACAGGTAATTTTAGACTCCAGAACAAATTCAAACAGGCTAGTTGCCCCCGGAGACAAATATCTGGTTGCCCCTAGATTCAAATACCTGAGATCATTTTCCAAGGTATTGTTTGTTGCTGATTCGAGGCCAGAGCTTGAAGGAACTTCAGTCTGCACATACTTCCTACCACTCGAAGTCCAGATAATTTATTGTTATTGTTAAGTCTTTAATTCCAATGTCATTCTCTGTCTGGGAACCCTAACCATTTGAGCTACATGCATGGCTAAGTGTTACTCATGGTACAGTCAATGTGACCTCCCCTGCCTAAGATAAACTACATGACTTATCATATGTTATAAGAAGAGGACCCTAAGAAAGAGATATATGGATCTACATAGAAAGGAGAAAAAGATAAGATCTCCTGAGTAAATTGGGAGTTGGGGGTGGGGGAGGGTAGACGAGGAAAGGGAGGAAGGGAGGGAAGCAGAAAAATATATATAGCTCGATAAAAAAGAATGGATCAGGCCCTGAAAACTTAACTTATAATTGTCTCGTTTTTGCTAGAAAGGAATGTGGTGAGAAGAGAAAGAGAGTGAAGGAGTGGTGTGTAGGGCTATGAGGAAGGCAGCAGTGGAGAGAGAGCCAAGTGTGAGAGAAGAACAAGAATAGTACGAGAAGGTGAGCGAGTGAGCAAGTGTGAGAGCGAGTATTGCTGAGAGTAGATGTGTATGGAAAGAGAGATATGCAGTTGTATGTAAAAGGATGTTGTAACTGAATATAGAATATGTAACTGTGCAGGAGAGAGGTGCATGTATATAAAGAAAGATCTATTTGTATGTAAAGAGATGCAACAGAAGAGAGATTGCTGTAGGAGGCCAATAGAGGTCATCAAGAAAGAGAAATTATATCAGTTGAAATAAAAGAGAAGGTTACCATCAGGAAGATGTGTGCTTGCTCCTTTTTTTTTTTTTTTTTTTTTTTTTTGGTTACCAGCAGAAAGTATAAGATTTCTCATTTTTCCCCTCAGACAGAAACATCTAGCAACTCTCACATAAGAATTTTTGTAAGCCTTCACTACTCTGATGTTTTCTTTTTACAACCCTGGAGCAGATCTAGGAGCTGGCCTCTCCATATGCATTAACCAACAGTTATCAAAAGGGCATTTTTTTCTTTTCCATATATTTGAGTGAACAATTTCAAACTGTTTTGCTAGGAATTTATGTTTTAAGAAAACCAAATGTACCTTCTTTTTTATCTTCTGAAGTAATCTTCACTTTAGTATCTGTTATATCTTTGAAAGAAGCCAGAAAAAGGACCACATCTCCTTTTTCATTCTTTATAGGAACAATATCCAATAGGCACCAAAACGGAGACCCTGCAAAGGCAAAAGAAGTGTGAGTCAGCCTCCTAGTTCAGCTATGAAAGTCCAGTTGGTAATCCCAAAGAGCCCTTGCTCTTCTCATCTACCCCACCGTCTCATGGTGGATCTTCAATAAAGACTTTTGCTTGGTGGGAGTTTATTAGAGGCATGGCCAATTTCAAACCAATGATGATTTACTAGGATGAATAAATTCAAATAAAAAGGAATGGAAAACACCAACTTTTTTTTTTAGACTATCACCAAGGTATAATCTTTATTAAATTAATGGATCTAGACATCAATCATAGGGGTGACTAATATCTCAGGAAGAAAAATGCATAGATATTGTATTCCTCCTAATGAAAGAATACAGCACATGATCTATAAAATGATCTTGCACAAAAACACAACCTAGAAATGGAAGGCTGGGAGGAGGCGGAAACTTTTTTTTTCTTATTCTCAATAAAAAAAAAAAAGAAGAAGGAAAGAAATCCAGATCCTTTAACAGCTTGCTTTGTTCTATATCTGGATAGTTACCTCCCTATAATGGAAAACACCAACTTTGAGAGATGACGCCATGCCTCTTACACCCTCCCCTTACACCACTGTGTTGTTTTATGTTATTGACACCTATACTGCCACCTTAGTAACTCTTCAATGGTAGGAAGATTCATATTACACATAATACAACATTACACATCTCCATGTGTGGTTTATTTATAATAAGTGAATTTTTCTGTAATTATGCTGCGTCAAAGGAGGAAGAATGGCCCAAGGTGAATCTTCAAGTTGACTCCATTAGCTGTTTCCTTCCTTGGCTCCTCCCTTCCCTTTTCCCCTCTGCCTTCTCTTTGTCCTACCAGTGTGCAGAATAGATGTAGTCTCTTTACCTCCTGACTGCCAGGCCAGTTCCATGCACCTGTAGGCCAAAATTGCTCCCCAAAGATGCGTTCTCCAGACTATTCTACCACAGCAACAGAATAGTGAATAATACAGACAATAATAAAATTCAATTCCACTTTGGGAGTAGAAGAACCATAGCATAAAGATTCACATTCAAGGCCGTTGCACTCAGTGGACTCTGCATAATGTGAATATTCTTAAATATTTTTATTGATTTTTTCACATATGTATTTAATTTTTAATTATACTTTTTTTTCTTCTAAGTTAACTAGAATAACACTGTTTAAAATTATTTAAAATTGGGAGTCTTTCCCATAAATGCTCTAGCTTCAATAGGAACAAAAAGTTATCAGGTCATAGCATCAGATCCTAGAGAAAGTAATATTTTCTTGGGCTAGAGGGATAACTGGGCAGTTAAGATGGCTCTGCACACTCTCTGTGATAGCTCTATCACAGTGAATTCAACCTCCTGTAGCTATAGTAACTAAAGGCTATTCCACAGTGGGCAACTACTTTCCAGAAAGAGTGATCCAGGCCCAGGCACATAAATCTCTCATGGGCCAATGCTAGAAGTTACTAAGTCACTCAGCCTTGAATTCAGAGAGGCAAGTGATTCTTAAGAAGAGGGTTAGCGTGTCAGTTTTAACTCTGGCTGGATATAGCAACAGTAATTACCATGTAGGTCAGAAATGCCAAAATAAACAAGGCTCTGCCAGGATTTCAGTTAATAATATCTTTAATTTCCAAGGATAAATACAACTGATGGAGATAAGTAGAGTTTATACTTTCAATGGCAAAATATACTTTGGAACTGGATAAATAGTTACCTTGGGTAACAACGGTGTAAGGGAATTTGACTTGTTAGAAGACAACTCACTGTGTGCTTTCTGTATACACCGTCATGGTTTGAATACGCAATGTACATCAGTAGCTCTTGTGTTTAATATTTGATCCTTTGATGATGTGTTATTTTGTGACATTTTGGAAATCGTAGGAGGTGGATGTTGTTAGAGAAAGTGAGTCACTGGGGTGGTCCTTGAAGGTTGTGCATATTCTTTTTGCTCCTGATCCAGATGGCATGACTAGTGTATCTCACATACCCTAATGATCATTGTGTTTTACCCTTCAACAAGCCAGGAAGCTAGAGAATCAGCCATTTTTAAACTGTTAACTAAAATAATTTTTTTTTATTTTATTGAGAATAAGAAAAAAAAGTTTCCGCCTCCTCCCAGCCTCCCATTTCCCTCCCCCTCCCCCCACTCTTCTCCCTCNTTCCCTGCCTTTTTGTTCTTCAAGTTTAATAGGTCAAATATTCTGTCCCATTCAGGTGAATATGTAATATCTGGCAAAAGCAAAAACTAAGGATTAAGTACTAAACATATAGCTATGGTTTAGTCATTTAATCCACACAGGTAGAAAATGAGTGGTCTTGCTCATTTTGATCTATACTGTCATGATGAAGAAGATTTTAGCCATTCAATATATCACAAATTCTTAGAGTAAAATATGAATGATACTTAATTCTCTATTTCTATTTTAAATATGATCTTGAGTAGAACTTAATAATGGCTATGTGTTTAACTGTAACTATACATATAATACCCTGAGTACTAACAGCATCAATGTCAAATGACCTGAGTAACATGGTCTCCATTAAGACTTAC
Organism: Alexandromys fortis; assembly: GCF_014885135.2. Taxonomy (NCBI): domain Eukaryota; kingdom Metazoa; phylum Chordata; class Mammalia; order Rodentia; family Cricetidae; genus Alexandromys; species Alexandromys fortis. Next base: position 4,256,886 of record NW_026068037.1, on the reverse strand, counting down.
ATTTTCTGTTCTCTGAAAACATTTCATATTGACTGAATGCTAGAGTGAGATATTGGCCAGTCTTAGAAGTTATTCCTAGTGTGAAAGAAGGCAGAAAGACTCCCTTTGATGGCAGCTGGGGATTGAGGGGGGGTAAAGCTTCATGTCTTTCTCAGAAAGCAAAAGATAGTGATGGGAGTCCTTTAGGTTTTGCAAGAAGTCTGTCGCTGCTTTTTCCTTGTTCTGGCTTTACCAGTTCTCACTTCTTTCTCTGAAGCATTCTGCCTAACTCTAGTTTTCCTCTCATGCTTCAATAGTAAGCCCTGAGAACACCATGCCTCCCTCAAACCCAAAAAGATTCCTGCTTTCCTGCAGAACAAGTATAGCTTTTTATACTTCTCAAAATGTAAGGTCTGTTTTCCAGTGACTGCAAGGAGGGGCAAGAGTGACCTGGATAAGGATGATGAGCAGAACTAATGAAAGTACAGCCTTAAAAAGGAGAAGGTCCTTGGAGAAGCCGTAGCTGCTTAGGAGGCTCGCCTCTCCTGCACCTCCCAGTCCCTACCACCCGTGGTAAAACTGCAGCAGGGATGAAAGTAATGACTTTTTAGAAAAACAAGAGGTAAAATCTTCACCTTTTTGTGAACTGCCTATCTCTAGTGAAGTTTATGTGTGTATAAGTGTTCATTCTTAACTTTTTAATTTACCATGACTGGAAACCTTACCTTTCAAATACCCCAGGATGCCAAGGCCTCAGAACTTGTGAAATAGTAAAAGTGAGGCTAGGCATAAATCAAACTAGTTAGAGACTACTATGAATTGAACAGTGGCTAAAAATAACCTTCAATTTAATGTTTATTGAAAACTGAGGAGAGTTGTCATTAGCAGTTGTTTAAATTATTTTTTTTCACTGAAAAATGAATATGACTGATGTGGGAGTGTCATATATCAATCTGTTGATTTCATTGGTTAATTAAAGAAACTGCTTGCCCTGATAGGTTAAAACATAGGTGGGAGGAGTAAACAGGAGGAAGAGGAAGTGAGGTAAGACTCCTCAGACAGACTCAACAGCTCTGCTCTCTGGAGCAGAGATGCCAGGCTCTGCTCTCCCATGTAGCTCAGACCCAGGATGGATGTAGGCTAGAATCTTCCTGGTAAGCGCACCTTGGGGTACCTACACACATTATTAGAAATGGGCTAGTCCAGGTGCGAGAGTTAGCCAAGAAGAGGCTGGATATAATGGGCAAGCAGTGTTTAAAAGAATACAGTTTGTGTGTTGTTATTTCGGGCATGAGCTAGCAGGTGGCTCGGGTGCTGGGGACGCAGCCCCGCCGCACCTATTTCAACATATGCCTCACCAGTTAGATGCTAGAGCACTTATTAACATGCATGAGGCCTAGGTTTTCACTTAATTTAAAAGGACTAGAGCATAACATCAAATATTAATGGTGGTAGACTGTGGAGTTTAGTTATTCTTTCAGGAGTTTTGTTTGGGGATTTTCTAGAATATAAATAAAGGAATATATAGACAAATTCTGACCACTTAAGAGGTTAAAGAAAGAAATGAAAGAGTTCAAGACTGAATCACCAAGATATTTGAGCCCTGCCTACATAAAGGTCATTTCTTAATGTGCTCTTTGAAGTTATACAAGTTCAAATAAGTTCCTTGTAGAACTCTGAGAAAAGGTCTACTTTTAATTGGGCTGGGGAAAAAGGAAGGAAGGAAGGAAGGAAGGGAGGGAGGGAGGGAGGGAAGGAAGGAAGACTAGTTATGTGTTTGGGTTTTTGTTTGTTTGTTTGTGTTTTACTCCAAGTTTCCTTAATTCTTAAGTAAGAAATAACAGCAAAAATAAAAACTTTCTTCCTTTTCAAGGAGGAGGAGATATAACCACCCCTTAGCAATTCCAATCATTAGGAGAAAGAGGAGTTGGGGAAACTGAGAACAAAAACAAATCCCCAAGATATGACTTTTAGCCTAGAGTTCTATCATCCCCATTGAACAGATCATTCTCCAAACTATAGATTAGCACATCTACAATTGCTTAAAATCAAAGATTAATGCAGATAACACAGAATTTCTATGTACAGTTAATCATGCATTTAGCATGATTCACAAGGAAACTTGAATTTACAATACATCAGTGTCTTCAGATTATCACATACATGAAGAACTAGTGGTAACTGTCATTTCCTAAGCTTGTATCATGTTCTGTATACCACACCATATATACATTTCACAAATCTCGTCTAAGCATCTCACTGGTCAGTCTAACCAATTCTTAGCATACTCTGTAGCTGTGGAGGTTGAGGTGTAGACTAGTCCTTGGAGTCATAGAGCCAGTAAGTACATAGATGCATATTTGTACACAAGGCTCCCCAAGCTTACTTTATTATGCTATGCTGATGATTCTACTTCATGAAAAACACTTTAAGGGACAAATTTTCTTTTCCATTTCTTCACTTTATAAATGCTGCAGTTTAGGAGGAAAAGGAAAGGCTCTGTACTATCAACAAATTCCACTTACAACCTCAAAGGAAGAGAAGGGCCTCTGTGTAAAATTTATTCTGTTTCAGTTTTGAGATTCAGCTTTATTAAGGTGCACACAGTTTTAAATCTTGAATTTGCATATTGGATGAGATAGTAGGATTACAAAAAAAACCAATGCTGGTACAACTTCAAGACAGGGCAAGTACCATGCTTGCAGTGTAGCTTCCTATGCAGAATGCAGCTCAGCAGTGGGACATCTATCAACACAAAGTCTTGACCAGACCTCACCACCCCCTGAAGTTCTACTTCTTCCATATGGGGGAAGCTTCAGCAATTGTGCTGTGCTTACAATGGTCATTGTCCATATGACATGCGTCAGCACACCCTGAACTCCTAAGACTGGAGTGACAAGGGGAAGGAGCTGCAGCTCACCCAGGAACTATGGACTGAGCTTCTCAGTGGTGATCTGGAGAAGAGATCATATGTGACTGATAAATATTAGAGAACAGAAAATGGTTTAAAGGTTTGATTTCATAACAGAACAAGCCACAGAGATGGTCTCATTCCCTTGATATTTGACTTTAAGAAAACAATTTAAGATTTTATGAGGCTTGCAGTTCCCCTGAGTAAGAATCTGACTTAAATAATAATTTGAGGATTAAGTTAATATTCTTCAACTGCATAAGGCTTTGGTTAGAAGAATCTATGGTCTTATCAGAACAATGCTAACAACCAATAAACAGACATAATGCTTATGCAAATGCATCATGAAAAACACAGACTAGGATTCTTTAGGATCCCAAAAATCATTTGGAGATTACATTGAGAGCAACTGGACATGAAGCTATTTGTTCATTCATCTGATATTTATTGACTATTTCCCATGGCAGACACTATTCTAGGTCTTTGATTATACCAAATAATGGAAGATAATAGATCTTTGTTGCAAGCTCTGAAAGAATTGACATTCATCTTTGGAGAGAAATACAGGAAATTATTACTGTGAAAAATAGATAAATTATATAGTTTGTTAAATGCTACAGGAGAAAAAATATGTCAAGAGGAGATGTGTGACTTGGAAGAGTTTGTAGGATGGTGTAGCAATTCTTTCTTGCTCTGTGTGTCTGTGTGCACGTGTGTGTGTGAGTGTGTGTGTATTGTATTTGTGGAGTCTGAGTGTGTGTGGTACATACAAATGAATGCTTGGTTGAAGAATCCAAAGTACTGTGTAAGAAGCAGAGATGTCTAATGAGAATTGAAAACATGAAAGTAATGGTTGAAACTGGGTTGGTAAGAATCATACAATGATTCTCACTGTATAAATATATGATTACTGTTTTACATGGCATTTAGCACCTCCCAAGAACACACACTAAACCTGACAACACACACACGAAACATTTGTTCCATTGTACAAACTCAATTCCTGGTGAAGACTGGGGAATGCCTCACCAGATTGTCCTAGTCACAACTTGGCAGGCAGCTAAGGCTGAACAGTCAGTCATCTTCCACAGCGTCCAGCCCCTCCAGAAACACAGCACATGCTTCACCAGAAATAAAGGCAAAACCCAGTGTTCAGAAAAGCTTTGTTTTATCCACAGCACTCTGATGACATTACCTTTAAATTCATTATCTGACATCAAACAGACAGTTTTGCAAATAGTAAATTTATGCATAATATCTTCTTTCTGATCCCAAGCTTTCCTCCCACAGAGGGAAAAAAAACAAACAATCCAGCATGCACTTTCCAAAAGAAAATAAAAACTGTAGAAAGTAGAGAGGATTCCATTGTGATGATCAACTTCAGAGGTGGGGTTATTCACCTGTCAAGGTCAGCAAATGCACTATATATAGTGTACCAAATAGTAAAAAATTCATTCATGAAGTTAGGCTGGGTTTTCATTCAGCTACTCGACTAGCCACAGAAAATAGGGAACCTGGGAGCATGGTTATTTTCTAATAAATCTTCATTTATGAAAGCAAGTAGCCTCCAAGTACTATCCATGTGTATATCATAATGTATCATGATATAGAACCACGATATCATGATATAGAAGCCTACAGACTAATGAGTTTGGCATAGTATGAATTATTAATAAGCTTTGAATAGTATAAGTTGGAGCCTCTATTTCCTTCACTCCCCCAATCCACTTGGCCCCAGGCTCGCTGGCCATTCCCCCCTCCCCCCCCCGTCCTTATCCTCCAAACCACACAATCTTACACATGTTTTCCTTATCTCTCCATACCTCTTCAATATAGTGCTTGAAGTTCTAGCAGTAGCAATAAGACAACAAAAGGGGATCAAGGGGATTCGTATTGGAAAGGAAGAAGTTAAGCTTTCATTATTTGCAGATGATATGATAGTATACATAAGCGACCCCAAAAACTCCACCAAAGAACTCCTACAGCTGATAAACACCTTTAGTAATGTGGCAGGATACAAGATCAACTCCAAAAAATCAGTTGCCTTCCTATACACTAAGGATAAAGAAACAGAGAGGGAAATCAGAGAAGCATCACCTTTCACGATAGCCACAAAGAGCATAAAATATCTTGGGGTAACCCTGACCAAGGAAGTGAAAGATCTATTTGACAAGAACTTTAAGACTTTGAAGAAAGAAATAGAAGAGGACACCAGAAAATGGAAGGATCTCCCTTGCTCTTGGATTGGGAGGATCAACATAGTAAAAATGGCAATTCTACCAAAAGCAATCTATAGATTCAATGCAATCCCCATCAAAATCCCATCAAAATTCTTCACAGATCTGGAGAAGACAATAATCAACTTTATATGGAAAAACAAAAAACCCAGGATAGCCAAAACAATCTTATACAATAAAGGAACGTCTGGAGGCATTACCATCCCTGACTTCAAACTCTATTACAGAGCTACAGTATTGAAAACAGCTTGGTATTGGCATAAAAACAGAGAAGTCGACCAATGGAATCGAATAGAAGACCCTGACTTTAACCCACAAACATATGAACACCTGATTTTCGATAAAGGAGCTAAAAGTATACAATGGAAAAAAGAGAGCATCTTCAACAAATTGTGCTGGCAAAACTGGATGTCAATCTGTAGAAGAATGAAAATAGACCCATATCTATCACCATGCACAAAACTCAAGTCCAAGTGGGTGAAAGACCTCAATATCAGTCCAAACACACTGAACCTGATTGAAGAGAAAGTGGGAAGTACTCTACAACACGTGGGCACAGGAGACCACTTCCTACGTATAACCCCAGCAGCACAGACAGTAAGGGCCTCATTGAATAAATGGGACCTCCTGAGACTGAGAAGCTTCTGTAAAGCAAAGGACACTGTCGCTAAGACAGAAAGGCAACCCACTGACTGGGAGAAGATCTTCACCAACCCCACAACTGACAAAGGTCTGATCTCCAAAATATATAAAGAACTCAAGAAACTAGACCGTAAAAGGCTAATCAACCCAATTATAAAATGGGGCACTGAGTTGAACAGAGATCTCTCAACAGAAGAAGTTCAAATGGCCAAAAGACACCTAAGGTCATGCTCAACTTCCTTAGCGATCAGGGAAATGCAAATCAAGACAACTTTAAGATACCATCTTACACCTGTCAGAATGGCGAAAATCAAAAACACCAATGATAGCCTTTGCTGGAGAGGTTGTGGAGAAAGGGGTACACTCATCCATTGCTGGTGGGAATGCAAACTTGTGCAACCACTCTGGAAAGCAGTGTGGAGGTTTCTCAGGAAATTTGGGATCAACCTACCCATGGACCCAGCAATACCACTCTTGGGAATATACCCAAGAGAGGCCTTATCACACAACAAAAGTATATGCTCTACTATGTTTATAGCAGCATTGTTTGTAATAGCCAGAACCTGGAAACAACCTAGATGCCCTTCAATTGAAGAATGGATGAAGAAAGTATGGAATATATACATATTAGAGTACTACTCAGCAGTAAAAAACAAGGACTTCTTGAAGTTTGCAGGCAAATGGATGGAAATAGAAAACACCATCCTGAGTGAGGTAAGCCAGACCCAAAAAGAGGAACATGGGATGTTCTCACTCATATTTGGTTTCTAGCCATAAATAAAGGACATTGAACCTATAATTCGGGTTCTTAGAGAAGCTAAATAAGAAGGAGAACCCAAAGAAAATCATATAGGCATCCTCCTGAATATTAAACTTCATCAGGCGATGAAAGGAGACAGAGACAGAGACCCACATTGGAGCACCGGACTGAAATCTCAAGGTCCAAATCAGGAGCAGAAGGAGAGAGAGCACAAGCAAGGAACTCAGGACCGCGAGGGGTGCACCCATACACTGAGACAATGGGGATGTTCTATCAGGAACTCACCAAGGCCAGCTGGCCTGGGTCTGAAAAAGCCTGGGTCAAAACTGGTCTCGCTGAACATAGCGGACAAGGAGGACTACTGAGACCTCAAGAACAATGGCAACGGGTTTTTGATTCTACTGGACCTATTGGTTTCGTGGGAGCCTAGGCAGTTTCGTGGATGCTCACCTTACTAGACCTGGATGGAGGTGGGTGGTCCTTGGACTTCCCACAGGGCAGAGAACCCTGATTGCTTTTTGGGCTGACGAGGGAGGGGGACTTGATTGGGGGAGGGGGAGGGAAAGGGGAGGCGGTGGTGGGGAAGAGACAGAAATCTTTAATTAATTAATAAAGAAATAAATAAATTATATAAAAAAACCCAATGGAACCTACCACTTGACTCAGGATCTTTGAGTTATTAACTCTGCAGTGGCTTGTATCCACCCTGTAGTACCCAACCCCTATACCCTTCTTTCTACCATTCTTAGAAGGACCTGTCTCAGACATCAAGGATGTCTTTCTGCTTTCTGTTCCTCTGAATCCCTCAGTCATAAAATACCTTTGCCTTTGCTTTGACTGACCTGGACACTAACATTTCTTCCCCAGTACTTGAGCTGTCTTAACCCAGGAGTTCTAAGACAGCCCAAAATCTAATTGGCCAGGCTCTGGCATCTGAATTATTCTCTTTAGTTTGTGCGATATGTAGATGACCTTCTCCTCTGTAGCCCATCCCTGTAAGTTAACCAGGCTGACACCGCTGCTCTAATACCTTTCTGTTTCACCCTATACAACACAGCTGTCCACGCCTCCGGTCACGTATTTGGAACTATTACTCCAATTCACAAGGCCATTACCCTATATAGTACACAGCCCATCATGAAAAGGGACATGTCAGGAGCAATGTGAGTTAGCTGGGATATGGCATCAGTGGTCAAGAAGCTGACAGGAAGTGAAGTGAGGCTACAAAAACTTTAAGACTCACACTTAGTGACCACTTTCTTCAGCAAGACTCGACTTCCTAAAGCTTGCTCAGTCTTCCAAAAGAACATCCCCAACAAGAGATAAAGTATTCACACTCATGAGCCTATGGATGATATTCCCATTCAAACCATAACCATGAGGAATGCAAGATGGAGGAAAGGGATTGGAAAATAAACTTAAAGAGACAGACTATGAACTGAGACAAGCTCATAGGTGGCTTTAAGCAACTGAAAAAGTTCATGTTCACCCATGAAGTAGGAGGAATTCACGAAAGTTTTGTTACAGGTAATCTGCATCTGCAGTGTAGGAAGATGGTCTTAAGTCAACAAGGAAAGAGAATATAAGTGGAGCAGATCTGGAGAGTGGCTAAGATGAATTTGTGTAACTCAAGTTCCACATTGAGAGAAACTGAACTACCAGGGGTGCAGAATGATAAGCCTCAGATTATGGGGCTTATGTAGTGAAACTGGCCTCAGGCTTTGGAAGGCAATAGAGGATGGAGAGTTGCAATGGCCACAAGAAGGCCTTAGCTAGCATCATGTATTTTTGTTTGCAGTTCTTCTTCATCTCTCCCATAGTACCACTTTGAAGGCTACTGCTAATACTTAGGGGCTCTCTGGACTTAGGGGCTCCCTTTCTAGGCTTCTAAGTTTGGCTCTGATGTCAGGAAAGCTCTGGAATTAAAAGCATCACTTTATGGGCAGGAATACAGAGATGAGCTAGGAGGCAAGTTGTCTAGGCTTTCATCAGCTTGTCCCAGAGTTGCTGGACTCCTCAGGGAGAAGGTTGTGGGTGAGAATCATATAAATGTCATGGTAAGATGGTAAGATTAGGAGATATATTAATTTCTTTTAAATGAAAACAGAAGAATCATTGGTATTAGACTCCAATCCTTTTCTATTTGAGAGTGTTTGCTTAATTAATAGGAGACATATACACAGACCAAGCCATCCACCTCAGCAATCTCCTGCAAAGGGTGAATAGTGGCTGATTCAAGCCAGTAAGGGGAGGAAAAGAAGGTTCCATGGCTGCGTGGGAACAAGCAGTGGGGGTATTAAGAGTTCCAGTGGCCTGAAAGTGGACACCTGAGGGCATTGGTTTGGAGAACCTATTGCTGAGGAGAATGAAAGAGAGACTGAAGAGACAAGAGAGAGAGAAAGGACTGTGGGTTGAGGCTGATAATAGGGAGGCTCCTTAGGATTACTTAATATTCTGGAAGAATAATCTAGTTTGAGCTTCATAGCTAACAGGGTTTTGTTTTCTTGCTTGGCTTAAACCATGTGGTCACCTTTAATCAAGATGACAGTAAAGTCAGTTGGCAAGATCCACCATTTCCAACCCTAGAAAAGGTGGTTATCAGCCATGTGGCTTCCTCCACCCCACAGGGTGGGGAGTGGGGGGAACATAGCCTCAAGATGGTGGCATGCCTCATCTTTAAGATTGCCTTTGTACTGACTTTTAATTAATGACCTCTATGTTACGAGTTTTGAGTTCACCCTCTTGTTACATATTTTATAGATTTTTTTTTTTTTTGTTTTTCGAGACAGGATTTCTTTGTAGCTTTGGTGCCTGTCCCAGAACTAGCTCTTGTAGACCAGGCTGGCCTCGAACTCCCAGAGATCCGCCTGCTTCTGCCTCCCGAGTGCTGGGATTAAAGGCGTGTGCCACCACCACTCGGCCCTTATTTTATAGATTTTTTAACCATACCCAAGATACTTAAAATATAGATGTAAAGAAAGTTTACATAAAAGTGTTAAAAATCTTGAGATGAGGTTCAAACCTTAGCAAAAGTTTTAAAAAGTTAAACTAAACCCAAAAGATTTTGGAAAGAGTAATAATAATCCCCTCAGGAAAAAGTCTATCATTTAGCCTTGTTTTCCTCTTATTTCTCTGTCACATAGTCACTGGCTTGCCTAATATAGGAAAGATTCATTTAAACAAGTATGCTTGTGTTTAGAGGAGGGAAACCATACCTAAACTCCAGAGCCAACTTTTTATTGAAGTGAGACAGCATAAAGTAAGAGTCTAATGCCACTCACACCTAAGACACCAGAATCCCTGTGAAACTGAATCCAGTAAGCTGAAAGCAAAGAAGGCTTAGAAATAGGAAATTTCTGAGTCCTGGCTGTAGGACGCTGCAGGAATGTTAGCTGAGAGAAGCAGCACAGGCAAGGAATGGAGGAGTGTGTGTGCAAGCTGCACTTGGCCTATTCCTTTGCTCTCTTCCCCTCCTTCTAGGTCCTGGCGCCCTCTTCAAAACAACCTTGTAGATCCATCACCCATATCTTAAAATACAGGACATTTACACAGTGTGGTGGGGAGACAAGAAAAAAACAAAGGGTGATTGTAATGGTGTAAAAAGAAAGCTTAAATTTAGGTAAAGGGAAATCTCTTTCTATTTCCCTATTTACTTGCAGTATTTTAAAGGTTGCAAATGATATTGGGATCCAGGGTACTCTTAGGCAGACATTTGGATTCATTATCTAAGGTATATTGAGAACAAATTCAATGACAAAAGTGAAAAAGTGCAGTGTTCTTCAGGTCAGGTGTCAGGTAGAGACTGGAGATGTTCTAAGAGGCATCCCAAAGGAAATGAGAGGATACGGAGGACAGTGCTCCCTTGGGGAACATGAAGGAAAATGTCATTGCAGACTGTACTAAAGAGTGTCCCCAGGACTCAGGAAGGACCGGAGGAAGACACAAACCACTCAGTGAGTGAGACATCGTGGCAGTCAACTGGGGTCAGAGGCTTACTCTGGCTAAGCCCAAGGGGAGACTCAGCGCCTGGTACCAGGGCTTTCGTGGAGGCCCGAAGGCAAGAATGAAAATGGAGCTAGAGGAAGGGGAGTCGCATCCTATGGAATAGGTCAGGAATAGGATCACAAAAGCCAGGAGGACCTAAAGGAACTGTGTGATGATGGAAGTTACAAAATAATCCCACACTAGTTCAGAACTACATATAATAAAGGGTTATTTATTTAGGGCAGACACACTGATCACTGTCCTAGATCACAGTCCTCTGCACAAACAGGGAACAGGAACAAAGTCAAGCAGCTGGAAGCAAGAGTCAGCAACAAGAGAGTGCAGCCAAGCTTTACAGCTACATTTGTAGTGTAACAGAGGATGCCCAAATGGTATCTTAAAAGCTATTGGCTGAAGGACTATCCACAGCAAGTCCCCCTTTTGTTTAAATAAGAGAGTTCCAAATCCAATACAAAGCTATATACACTAGGAACAGGTATCAGGTATAAGATTAGAATTACAACCAGCATAAACAATTAAAACAAGAAACATATGCTAAATATTTTAATAAATATTCTATCATAAAGAATCTAAGTTTTATATTAGAAAAGGCTTTGCTAGATCATAAGGTAACTATGACTATCTAATCTTCAACCCAATTGAGGGCCCGAGAAGGGAGATAATATTACTTGAGTACACAGGAAATGCAACCAAGCAGCTTCTAAAATGTGCTGTAGATGACAGAGACAACTGGCTACCTGAGCAATCACCCAAAGTCTCATTTGCAATATTGAAGCAAAAAAACTTTGGCTAAGACCTAGAGAACCTGACAGACCATGTTTAGAAGCAGGAAAATTTTCAAAACCATCTTATCCTGTCTTGGCAAGGTTTGGCAGTCTTTTTTTCTTGTATCCTGCTTGTCCAGTCTAGACATTGTGCACTTTGTCAGTGGTTGAGGCATGGGCAGTTCCTTGTCCAGAGGCCAGTTGTGCCAAGAAGAAAAAAAAAAAAAAAAACTCCAAGTGGAATGTCTTTGGTGCTCAACACCCTCTAGGGAAAAGATAAGTGCTGCCAGGAGCAATCGTATCTCACATCAACAGAATCCTAAGTTATTTAAATGTCATGTTCTCTAGATCTTTGAAGTGGTTAAAGGTTACCTATCTATGCAGAATACAATCTCTACATATCTAAAAAACCTAGTTAGCCTGACTAAAAGTATAACAAGCATGAATGACTATTGACATATAATACTTAATACATAGTGATTAAGACGTCATATCAGACTATCAAACAATGTTTAAACAACTGTGCAGTAAAAGAGGATAATGATTTCAAAATATAAATATGAATAAATATCTTAATCAGTGTAACATGAGGAACTGGCTTGTTGGGGTTTTTGTCCTGCGTGGTATCCCTAGCTGTTTAGCCACAAAAAAAATCACACATAGGTCTCCATAAATTATAAGCTGTTTGGCCCATTAGCTCTAGCCTCTCACTGGCTAACTCTCACATCTTGATTAACCCGTTTTTCTTATTTTTGTTAGCCATGTGGCTCAGTACCTTTTTCAGTGGGGCAGATCACATCCTGCTGCTTCGATGGTCTGGGCAGGAAAGGGAGTAATCAACTTCCTCCTTCCCAGAATTTTCCTGTTCTCATTACATCATTTCAACTTCCTGTCTGGTTTCCCGCCTATACTTCCTGCCTGGCCAATCAGTGTTTATTTAAGACATGATTGACAGAATACAGACAATTCTCCCTCACCAAATAAGAGCTAGAAATATGTAATACAATATGATAAATATATCCTAAAATTGTATCAATATACAAAATGTATTAAACAGAGGTAGAAACATGATGCATACAATCTGACAAAATAACTTTGCATAGTTATGATAAAAGATAAAGTACATATAAATATTGTAACTGTAATTCTTGATTGATACCTGTTTTGTTATATGTAATTTTACTATGTTAAAATTAAAATCTTTCTTTTTATTTAAACAGAAAAGGGGAGGTAATGTGGGATTCTCCTCTGCATGCTGTGAATACCATTGATTAATAAAGAAACTATCTTAGGGCTGCGTAGAGTAGAACATAGGTAGGCGGCGAAAAGAAAACTAAATGCTGGGAGAAAGAAGGCCAAGTCAGGAGAAGCCATGTAGCCCTGCCAGAGACAGACGCTGGACTGAACTTTACCTGGTAAGCCATAGCCACATGGCAATACACAGATGGGTCAGTTTAGGATATCTCTTAGCCAGAAATATGTATAAGCTATTGGGCAAACAGTATTGCAAATAATATGGTTTCTGTGTGATTAATATGGGGCAGGACGGAAACCTATTACAATAACTATGGAATTCATGAAGAACAGAAAGTGAGGAAGAAAATGTACTTTCAGGAGGAGAAGGCAGGAAAGGACCATAATAGTCTGGGTGGGGCTAAGGAAATTACAGTACTGCAGCTCCAAGGGTTGGTGGGACAGTGTGGGGTCAGATGAAGAGGGCCAGACATAGCTTTAAAGGTCATGTCTTGGGGTTACCTCTGCCTGAAGGGGGAAATTGCCAAATTACCACTGGTGGATGGGGTGCCTAAAAATTGCTGAGCCAGATGAGTCTGCCTCAGGTGCACTGGAGATGAGGAATAGGGTCCCAGTCAGGCTCATACCCTGAGCTGGAGTGAAAGTACCAAGAAAGCTCATCTGAGTCAAGGTAAGTGTTATACCTCTGAGGGAAAATCATCCTGGTAGTTGGGCAGCCTTCAAGGTAAGGATGTATCTGAGGCTCCCAAGTCCCCCTCTGTTCTGCGGAGGATCTTTCTTTCTCTATATGTTTCCTCACTCCTAATGATGGCCTTTCTTCATTGACTGATTCTGTCTAAGATTCTCCCTTCTCCTATTTGTGCTTAAAATTATTCTGGCTTTTAATTCTTTAACTGGTAGAGAAAGCAAATCTGATCAAGACACCTATGCAGCAGCACTTCTACTAAGTCCACATAGAAAAAGTAACTACACAAGCCAGTCCAAAGTCCTAACTCACAAAACTGCAACATATGATAATAAATATTTTAAGTAACCAAACTGCAAAATGGCATAGTATACAGAAGTAGATACCTGGGTCAGTACATAGACTCTACCTTTTCTGTTAATCAATCTCTGAGCTGTAAACACTTCACAGAAAATAGCTTTCAAGGTCTCATTTTCAGTTGTTTTTAGGACAACAAAATGAAGGCGTAAGTCACAAACAATGCCACACCAGTTTGGAATTATGATTAATAGGGTGGTATTTATTTAAAGAGGAAAAAACTTACAGATCACTGTCCCAGACAACAGCCCTCTGAGCAACCAGGAAGGGAGTCTAGTCATTGGCGGAGCAGGAAGTGAAGAGAGTGAGCTAAGGAAGTAGATGCTTTTTTAAAGGGAGAGAAACCACGGGCTGGTATCTCAGCAGCTATTGGTTGGAGGGGCAGAAGGACCTCCCGCAACACCTCCCCCTTTTGTTTAAGTAAGAGAGTTCTAAACGTACTACAAAATTAGATACAATAAGTACAAATATTCTATTCTAACTAGCTTAGGTCTTGTATAATAAATAACTTGGCCAAGTCATGAGAGAAAAGTAACTACATTTATATAGTCTTCAACCCCATCGAAGATCTGAGAAGGGAAATAATGTTACCTGGGTAATTAGGAAGTTCAGTAAAACAACTTCCAAAACATGCAACAAATCACAGAGACAACTAGCTACCTGGGCAATCACCCAAAGTCATGTTTGCAGTGTTGAAGCAACCAATTTTGGCTAAGGCCTAACATAACTGACATACCATTTTCAAAGGCAAGCAACTTTTCAAAACTATCTTACCCTGTCTTGGCAGGATATGACAGTCCTGTTTTATCCATTGATGCATGCTCTGTATCTCTGTCAGTGGTTGAGGTATGGGCATTTCTTTGCCCCAAGGCCAGTACTGCCAAAAAGAAAGGCTTCAGGTGGTGTGTCTTTGGTGCTCAACATTCTCTCGGGAATAGAGCGGTGTTGCCCAGATGTGTGGACAACTGAATCCACTGAAAGCCTGAGAAAGCTTGGGAAAGAGTAAAGCATGCATGTTTTCTTGGTAGCAACAATTTTTTGGGTCTACTCTGCTTGCTAGAGGCAAGCAAGTGCTCTCATCTAAGAGAGGCTTTCTGACTCAGCTTTAGCTGCAAAACCCTACAGCTCATTAAAAGGTCCTGCCACAAAACACTTAAACGATGTTGACAAAAAGCTGAACACATGCTTTTCGGTTTTCAGCTGTAGCAGGAAAAAAGCTGTGCTGTTTAAAAATGCCGGCTTTCTGGGCCATCCTGCCAGGGCAAACTCTGACTGAGGCAGGAGGGCCAACTACCGAGAGAGGACTTGATGCTGTCTGTTGTAGCTCGCTGGCTGGCAGGGACCTTGAAACGCCATAGAATTGTGGCTATAAACATGGCTACAGCCTGTATCTCTGCCATGAGGCTGGAAAGCTAAGGAATGGACTGGATCTACCTGGCAAAGCCACGGCTTTAATCCTACTCATATTGCTCAGTAATTTAAAGGCTCGTGTGGTCAGAAAAAGAGAGAAAGATACAGTAAAAAGAGATTCAAAGACAAAAAAAAAACTTTAAATAATTTACAGTGTGTTAAAAATATAGGCAAGCTAAAAATGCTTAAAAGTAAAAATAAGGAAGAGAGTTGTTGGGTGCTGTAGTACACACCTTAATCCCAACACTTGGAAGGCAGAGGGAGATTGACCTCTGTGACTTCAAGGTATGGTAGCATACGCCTTTAATCCCAATGCCTGGGAGGCAGAGACAGAAGGATCTCTGAGAGTTCAAGGACAGCCTGGTCTACAGAGTTATTCCAGGACAAAGATACAGAGAATATAAAACAAAAGTAAAAATAAATGAAATAGAGTTAAAATAAAGCTGCACAAAGATGGAAAATACACAGAGAATATTGATACTGTATGCTATTATGCTTTCTTTGAATTGTTTGAATGCTGAGGAAGGAGCAACAGCTGCCAAAAGATATTTGTTTATAAATGCTGCTGAACTAATCCATCGTAGAGATTTTGATGCCTTGACTTTGAAATTTGGATCTAAGGACATGATACTTTGGAAAGGAGTTTCTTTTTTTGTTTTCACAGAGGATGAGACCCTGTTCATTTCTTCTATTCCGATATGGTATGATGGACCACGCCCTCCTGAACGGTTGCTGTGAATACCTTCAGAAAATTGCTTCGCTCAACTGCCAACTGAGATGAAACTAGCACACAGGTTATACCATGAAAGACCTAATTAACGACGCCCCCATTCAGCAGGAAGCAGTTTGGAGAGAAAAAACTGCGCCCATGTTCCCAAATATGGTTTATAAATGTTCTTTTACATTTAAAGGGGGATATGATATAGATATGAATAATTTGCATTAGTATAGATTTTGCTTTATTGATAGAGATTTAAGGTCAATTTTGAATGTATATAGGTTGTTAATGAATAATCATTAATAGTAGTTAAGCTTGTAGTTATGTTAGTTAAGATTTTCTAGATGTGCATAGATATATTTTAGATAGGCATTCTTCATATCTTTCAAAGGCTAGAGAATATGGCATTTTACATGTTTTAATAACTTAGGACTTTTCATGACAATGAGACACTCTGCTCCTGGCAGCACCAATCTACTTCAAGAGGAAGATGGGCATCGAAGAGGATCCTTATGGAGTTTGATAGCCATTTGGGCAAGAAACTGCTCTTGCCTGGACTATTGCATAAACTGGACACAGAGAACCCGCAGAGAGAGGACTGCTGAACTTGCCTAAAGGTGAGATGATCTTTCGGGGTTCCTGATTCATGAAAGAGTCTGCAAGACATTCTTCAGGACAAGCAGATAGTGACTGCCTTTGAAATTTCCTGCTTTGTGGAAATGTCTGCTGGAAACTATGGGCCTGTAGGCCGAAGATGGATGCCCCAACGGTACAGAGGAACTTTGGGTGACTGTCCAGGCAGCGAGATGTCTCTGTCATTTCTAGAGTTTGAAAGTTGCTTTTTTCTTGTGTGCTTAGGTAATATTGCTCTTTGATGGAGTTAAGAATAGTTAGCTATAGTTATGGTTTTCCTTAGTTATGATATAGATTATTGTAATTTTTACTTGATAACTGTTTTGTTATATGTAATTTTGCTATGTTAAAGTTAAAGCCTTCCTTTTTTTGTTTAAACATATAAAGGGGAAGTGATGTGGGAGTGTCATATATCAATCTGTTGATTTAATTGGTTAATTAAATAAACAAACTGCTTGCCCTGATAGGTTAAAACATAGGTGGGAGGAGTAAACAGGAGGAAGATGGGAGGAGTAAACAGAATGGAATGCTGGGAGGAAGAGGAAGTAAGCTCAGACCCGACAGCTCTGCTCTCTGGAGCAGAGACGCCATGCTCAGCTCTCCCGGGTAGACGAGATAGCTCTGCGCTCTGAGGCAGACACATGAAGCTCAGACCCCCGGTAAGCGCACCTTGGGGTGCTTACACACATTATTAGAAATGGGCTAAATTAATATGTGAGAATTAGCCTAGAAGAGGCTAGATAGAAATGGGCCAATCAGTCTTTAAATGAATACAGTTGGTGTGTTGTTATTTCGGGCATAAGATAGCAGGCAGCTGGGGTGCTGGGGACGCAGCCCCGCCGCTCCTATTTCAACAACAAAACTTTTTGGAGACCACCACAAACACTTTTAAATTTCAACAGAAATCTTCCTACAGTCCAGTCTCCTGGTTCTAGCCATATAAAAGTCTAAACATACTGTCATAAATGTTGTCCTGGATGATTTGGTTGTGGTGATGCCACAGTTGCATCTAGGCCAATTTCCCTGTTGTGGTAACCATTACAATTATACTGTGTTCTTCTTTTTTTCAGATTCTGGTGGGTAAACCATCTTGTCTTGCTACCATTTTGACCTCTCGAGGTTCCTCATTGTTAGAATACAGTATTTTTTGTTTTTGTCATCAAGACTGATTTCTAATTTTTTTGTTGAAATAGATTCCTGGTTGGCTTACCTTGTTGGTCTCTAAATGTCGTGTTTTTACATAACTAAAAATTATGTCCTCACAGATGTATCATGTACACTGTAGAAACTATGTTTTCCAATAAAAGTACATTCTTGTGGTTCATAAAATGTACATGTAAATGCATTGCCCTTTACTCTTTACTTTGGGCTGTTATACAGTACTAGCTACAAACCTATCTCTCAGTAATCAAACCGGGGAAGAAACACATACTACACATTTGAAATGTAAACCTTGAGAATAATTTGACATTCTGAAACCCCATTTTTCCTACTTTTCGATATTAAACATCAATTCTAAAGTACCTACAGGGTATAATAAAATATTCTAAAAACCTGTCACAGCACACAGACAGTCCTAGACATAAACTTAGTGTTAGAAGTAAGGAAAGTAATGAAATAGAAAGACGCATACACTGAAAACTTTAAAACATTGATAAAAGAAACTGATGAGGACACAAATGAATTAAAACACATCCCATGTGTATAATTCTGGAGTATCAGCTTTATTTGAGTGGCCATTTTTTAGAATGTAATATGCAGTTCCAATACAATCACTATAGACATCACAATGGCATTCTTCAAAGAAATAGTGAAGCCAACCCTAAAGATTAGATAGAGGTACTAAAGATCTAAAACCGTTAAGGTAATAATGATGAACAAAAGCCCAGTAAGGCTGGAATGCTGCAGATATCACTGCACCTAGTTGAATACTTAAAAGCCATAGCACGCAAAGCCATATGGTATTGCCGAGAGAGAGAGAGAGAGAGAGAGAGAGAGAGAGAGAGAGACAGAGAGACAGAGAGAGACAAAGTAGATTGCAAGAAAATACAGAATCAGGAAATAAAGCAAAATGTGTCGATGAAGAGGGAAGGAAGGAGAGAAGGGGAGGGAGGGAGGAAGAGGGAGAAGAGGAGGAAGAGAGGAGATGAAAAGGGAGGAAGAGGAAGAAGAGTGGGAGGAGTGGGGAAAGGAGGAGAAAGGAGAGTAAGAAAATTATTCTATCAAGCTTTCCTACTTATACATGCTAGTTTCAGAATATATGCATGTGTTTTATGAACAATATCACAAGCACAAAGCTAATGTCATAGAATTGCTGAGGTCTGAACACCTAGAGCAGAAGTTGTGCTAAGTAGGAGGCTAACTGGACCAACATATGGGAGACTGTGTGAGCACCACTTCCTGATGAAGGAGCCAGCTAGGGGCTATATCATGGGCAGCGGCTGTGAGTCAGTGCATATCCTTAAATGATGACAACCTGAACAAAATGAAGTTCAGTTTTGTCTCTTACAGGATGGTTTATATTCTTGGAAATGCAGTGAAAACCACCACCACTTGCACCTTGCAGTTTTGATGGAGGTGTTGCTTTCTATGTGTTGCTTTCATTGGTTAATTAATAAAGAAACTGCTTGGCCTTTGATAGGCCAGCCCTTAGGTGGGTGGAGTAGACAGAACAGAATGCTGGGAGAAAGAAGCCAAGTCAGGCAGTTGCCATGATTCTCCCACTCCAGACAGACGCAGGTTAAGGTTTTTCCTGGTAAGCCAGCTCGTGGCTCTACACAGAATATTAGAAATGGGTTAGATCAATATGTAAGAGCTAGCTAATAAGAGGTTAAAACTAATGGGCCAAGCAGTGAGAATGCTGGGAAAAAGAAGCTGAATCAAGGAGTTGCCATGGTTCTCCCGCTCCAGACAGACGCAGATTAAGATCCTCCCTGGTAAGCCAGCTCGTGGGCCACACAGAATATTAGAAATGGGTTAGAACAATATGTAAGAGCTAGCCAATAAGAGGCTACAGATAATGGGTCAGGCAGTGTTTAATAGAATACAGTTTCCGTGTAATTATTTCGGGCATAACCTAGCCATGTGGGCGGCCGGGTGCCTGGGACACAGCCCCGCTGCTCCTAATTCAACAGAGTGGCACCCGACGTGATGGGCTAAATCCACTTAAAAACCTGAGAAGGCGCTACTCTAAGGCTACCCACCCAGAGCAGTGAGCCTCAAGGTCCCCAGTAAGAGAGCCCGGCACCCTCAGCCTGGGCTCCAGGGGCTCCTGTGTTCTCCTGGATCCTGCACTGCCTGCCCCGTCCTTCCTTCTGTCCCTGGATCACTGGGCTACCAGTTTAGGTGCTGAAGAGTTCCATCTGGACGGGTGAGTGTGTGCTATCCAGGGGCGATAGTCCCGGAAGAGAGCACAAACCCCCCTCCCCCAGCTCCTTCTGCAGGGCTGCCTTTCTTATACACG
>NW_026068037.1:4202279-4228410 GCF_014885135.2 Alexandromys fortis | reverse complement strand
CTCCAGACAGACGCAGGTTAAGATCCTCCCTGGTAAGCCAGCTCGTGGGCTACACAGAATATTAGAAATGGGTTAGAACAATATGTAAGAGCTAGCCAATAAGAGGCTACAGATAATGGGCCAGGCAGTGTTTAATAGAATACAGTTTCCGTGTAATTATTTCGGGCATAACCTAGCCATGTGGGCGGCCGGGTGCCTGCGACACAGCCCCGCCGCTCCTAATTCAACAAACCAAGTTGGATATCTAGAAGGAAAGAATGACTTCAAGCTGTCCTGGGACTTACACTTGTGTGCCACGGCTCTTGCACATACATATTATAAATAAATAAGTTTAATTAATATAATACACATTTAGAAGGGGAAATTGCATGCAGGTACTCATACTTTGTAAGCTCGTGCAAGGATGAGGACAGAGACAAGGGTGGTGCTTCCTCAAACTAACCCATTGCCAAAGATTGCTACAGAATCACCAAAGAGATGAAGAACAGACACCTTGTCACAGTTCTCAGATGGAGTGAAAATTTTCAAAAGTGTCTCATGGTCTTGTAAGTTAAAGAACTGTGAAGCAATAAACCCATCCTTCTTAAGACCCAGTTTCCAGTACTCAGAGGAACAGGATCCAGGATCCAGAACAGATTGATGTGCTAAGAAAGTTAGAGCAGTGTCCAACAGGAGCAATGAGGTGAGAGACCTGCCTCCAGGCTGTACCACCACTGAGACCCACTGGATTCTGTTCCCCCAAGACACATTCAGCTGCCCAAGACCCAACTCCAAGTACCTAGACATCCTCCCTGTAGCAAGCCATTCTCTGTAGCCCCAGAAGATTATATAGGTATAGGCACAACCCAGAGCAGCAGAAGAACGGAGTGATGGCCTCCCAGCTAAACTGCCCCAGTGACCAGATCCTAAACCCCAGGTCACATCTGGTGCACCTCCCCCTCCCATCTCAGCTTCAGCAAGGCAGTTGGACCTTCAACTCTGGTGGAACTCCACTGCTCTGGTGCAGTCCTCAGTAGTCAGCAAGCAGGAAAGAGACCTGCCTCCAGGATGCACCACCACTGCTGCAACCCACTGGATTCTGTTCCCAAGACCCACTCAGTTGCCGAACCCCATGAACCTTGTCATCCTTCCTGTGGCCAGCCCTCCCCCAAACTCCAGCAGACTACATAGCCAACAGCACAGCACACACCAGCTGGAAAACAGATGACTAAAGCCAGTGTAAATATATAACGGATAATATAGCACCACCAAAATTTAGTGGTCCGACAACAAAAAGACCTGAACATTTGAATGTAGCAGAAGCACAAGAATATGATTTTAAAAATAATTTTAAGATGATAGAAGCTCTTGAAGAAGAAATTAAAAAATTGCCTTAAAGAAATTGAGGAATAAACCAAAAAAAAATCAATAAATCCCTTAAAGAAAGTCAAGTAAAAACAACCAAACAGATGAAGAAAATGGTTAAAGACTTGAAACTTGAAATTGAACCAATAAAGAAAACACAAACCAAGGAAATTCTGGATATGGAAAATCTGGGTAAGTGAACAGGAACTACAAATGCAAGCATCATGTGCAGAATATAAGATATAGAAGAAAGAATCTTAGGCTTTGAAGAAATGATAGCGAAAATGGCTTCACTGGTCAAAGAAAATGTTAAGTTCAATCAATTCCTAACACAAAACATGTAGGAAATCTGGTATACCATGAAAAGACCAAAACCTAAGAATAATAGCGATAAAAGAAAGAGAAGTATCTCAGCTAAAAGACGTAGAGAACATGATTCAAGCCCACGGGTATTTAACTGACAGATCTACAGACAGATCCATGGGAGTGTACACTCCATATAGAGAATCCGACTTGCAGAGCTTTGGGAACACTTGACTTTTGGACAGTCACTGCCAATTCTGTAGAACTCTTGTGAAATCATGACATTTCTCCTGTCCATAATGGGATTCATCCCAAAATATTCCAGAAGTGTGTCAATCATTCTTTAGACCTGACTTTTCAACTAGATGTAGCTGCCGAAGGAGGCAGATGCCAAGTAGTTGCCCAAGAAGCAAGTAGTAACAAATCATGAGCCTCATAGTAAAATATAAAATAATAGAAATGGGTTAATTTAAGACATAAGAGTAAGCCAGGAATATGCCTATGATATTGGCAAGCACTGTCATAATTAATTTAGTTTCTGTGAGGTTATATGGGTCTGGGCAGCCAGGAAACAAAAGAACAGTCTCTGCCTATACCCCACAATTTTTCATATTGAAGGGACTCATTGATAAAAGAGGAGCCCCGAGTAGGAGGCACTGAGCAGAGAGACAGTGTGTGTGCTCTTACTGACAAAGAGGTCTGGATAGCGCTGAATTCTCTAGCAGCAGACTCAGGAAGGTGTAATCTAGTGGCCTTTAGCTGTAACTTAACAAGCTATTAATGTATTTACCCTTTACCTTGGTTTCAATTAACTTAAAATCACAGCCCAGGAAATTAACTGTTTATGCCTTTACTCCTAAAGATACAGGAAAAAGGCTTCAGTTGCTAAATCAGCCCCAGAAAAAGAAATTCCTTCTCACCTGGGTGCTGACAGGCACCCCACTAGAAGCAAAGTCTCCCAAGAAATTCCCTTTAACTCAGCTAGCTAGACAAGATGCGGATCAAGCACTTTTGCCTTCCTCCCAGACTTGCAGTTACTATGGTTACCACAATGCTGTGTTCCCAGCCACCAGGGAAGAAAGTGGAAATACTTAGAAATTGCAACAGCACTGCTGCGTTTTCCTACAATTATTAATCAAAACTTCTAGCTTAACTAGTTACAGTTAAGAAATGTAGTTAGTGCCTGGAAACAACTTCTTAGAATTTTGCACTGAGATAAAGTCCCATTCTTTCCTCCTCCAGGGAGCTTCACAGATACACCCCCTCTGAGATGTAAGGTGCCTTCTTATCAGTTTTTGTGATTCTTTAAAATGCATGATTATTAACTGTGTGGTAATATAAACTGGAAACCATGTGGGATTGGGAGAACCCATGAGAGAACAGCAATGCCAACAGAGATATCCAAGAGGAAACATCAAGAGAATATTGAAGCGATCATAGAAAGATTAAACAAGACATGATAAAAGACTTATGTGAGCTAATTTATTTTATTTACTTTCAGATATCTTTAGCCAGTTTTTTTCCTGCTATAGCAATCCTTCTGAATCCTGAAAGGTTTAATGGCCTTAACCACCAGATAAACCTCAATAAAAACATATTCAAGAAAACCATAGAAGACAATTTTCTGAACCTACAAAAGGATATATCTATAAAGGTACAATAAGCTTACAAAACACCAGGCAGTCTGAACCAACACCAAAAAGATCACCTTGTCACATAATAATCAAACCACTAAACATACAAAATAAAGACTATTAAGATCTGTGAAGGTAAAAGGTCAAGAAACATATAAAGGCAGATCTAACAGAGTTATACCCAACTTCTCAATGGAGACTCTAAAAGCTGAAAGGTCTTGAACAGACATTTTGCAGACATTAAGAGACCACAGATGGCAGCCCAGACTACTATACCCAGCAAAATTTTCTATCACCACAGATGGAGAAAAAAACATGTTTCATGGAAAAAACAGATTTAAACAATAACTGTCCACAAATTTAGCCTTACAAAAAGACTAGAAGGAGAACTCTAACCCAAGGAAGTTAGATGCATGTAGGAAAGTACAGACAATAGATAATTCCACACCAGCAAAACACAAAGAAAGCAAGCGTGTACGCATACACACATATTACCAACACTGCCTCCAAAAGAAAACATAACAGTAATTAGCAATCCCTGGTGGTTAATCTCTCTTAATATCAAAAAACTCAATTCACCAATAAAAAGAAACAGGCGAACAGAATGGATACAAAAGTAGAATCCATTTTTCTTTTTCACAAAAGAAACACACCTAAACTTCAAAGACAGACAATACTACAGAGTAAAAGGTTGGGAAAGGATTTCCCAATCAAATGGACCTAAGAAGCAAGTTGGTATAGCTATCCTAATATCTAGCAAAATAGATTTCAAACTAAAGTTAATCAAAGAAATAAAGAATGACATTTCATATTAAAGGAAAAATCCATCAAGATGAAGTCTCAATTCTGAACATCTATGCCCCCAAATAAAAGGGCACTCACATTTTAAAAGAAATAATACTAAAGCTTAAATCACACATCAGCCCACATATTAACAGTGGGAGACTCCAACACCCCACTCTTATCAATGGACAGGTCTGCTGGACAGAAACTTAACAGAGAAACAAGGTAACCAGATGCTATTACTCAAGTGGGTATAGCAGACATCTGGAGAACATTTCATTCCAACATGAAAGAATATACCTTCTTCTCAGCATCTCAAAAAATCTTCTCTAAAATTGACCACATATTTAGTCACACAGAAAATCTCAACAGATACAAAAACAAACAAACAAAGAAAACCCCACAAGCTCATAGAAACTGAACAACTCTAAAATGAATTACCACTTGTCAAGGAAGAAATAAGAAAGAAATTAAAGACTTCCAAGAACTCAGTGAAAATTAATCCACATCATACTCAAACTTATGAGAACTATAAAAGCAGTGCTAAAAGGAAAGTTCATAGTGCTACAAAATTATTTGGAGAAATCTCACACTAGAGACTTAATAGCACACCTGAAAGATCTAGACAGAAAGAAGCAAACTCACTCAGGAGGAGTAGAAGGAAGGAAATAATCAAACACCAGGCTGAAGTCAATAAAATAGAAACATAGAGAACTATACAAAGAATCAATGAAATAAAGAGTTTGCTCTTTGAGAAAATCAACAAGGTAGACAAACCCTAATCCAAACTAACAAAAAGGTAGAGAGAGAATATCCAAATTAAAAACAAAACAAACAACAACAGCAAAAACAAAACAAAAAAAAAAGGAGATCCTAAAAACAGACACTTAGGAAATCCAGAGAATCATTAGGTTATACTTCAAAAATTTAAAAGAAATGAACAAGTTCTTTGATGGGTACCACATACCAAGATTAAATAAAGTATCAAATAAACTATCTAAATAGGCCTAAAGCATCCAAGAAAATAGAAGCAGTCATTAAAAGTCTCCCAAGTAAACAAACAAAAAAATTCCCAGGGCCAGATGGTTTCAGAACAGAATTATACTAGGAGTGCTAATACTAATACTCCTCAAATTGTTTGTTCCACACAATAGAAACAGAAGGAGTATTGTCAAGTGTTTTATGAGCCTTTTTATGAGGCTATAGTTACTCTGATACCCAAACCACACAAAGACACTACTAAGAAAGAGAATTACATACCAATCTTCTTCATGAATATTGATACAAATAATATTCAATGACAAACAGATTCCAAAAACACACAAAAAGAAATCATCCACCATGGTAAAGTGGGCTTCATCACAGAGATGCAGATGCAGGGATAGTTCAACATATGAAAAATCTATTGATGTAATTCACTATATAAACAAACTGAAAGAGAAAACCCACATGATCATCTAATTAGACACTGAGAAAGCCTTTTACAAAATCCAAGACCCCTTCATGATAAAGGTGTTGGAGCAATCAGTATTACAAGACACATACATAAAGATAATAAAAGCAATAAACAGCAATCTGCCAGCCAACATCAAATTAAATGGATAGAAACTCAAAGCTATTCCACTAAAATTAGGAAGAAGTCAAGGTTGTTCACTGTTTCCGAATCTATTCAATACAGTACTCGAAGTTGTAGCTAGAGTTATAAGACAACAAAGGGAGATCAAGGGAATGCTAATGGGAAAAGAAGTCAAACTTGTGCTATTTGAAGATAATATGATTTTATACATAAGCTGACCCTAAAAATTCTATCAGGGAACTCCTACAGCTGATAAATACCTTCAGTAATATGGCAAAATACAAGAATAAAAAAATATAAATAGTCCTGTATAAAAATGATAAAAGAGCTGAGGAAGAAATCAGAGAAACATCACCATTTACAATAGCAACGAATAACATAAAATATCTTTGAGTGACTCTAACCAGTGAAAGACCTATATGACAAGAACTTTAGGTCTTTAAGAAAGAAATTGTAGAATACACCAGAAAATGGAAAGTTCTGGTGTGCTCATGGATCTACAGATTTAATACAATCCCCATCAAAATTCAAACACAATTCATTACCAACCTCAAAAGAACAATTCTCAACTTTTTATTGAAAAACAAAAAATCCAGGATAACAAAAAGAATTGTATAATAGAGGAACTTACAGAAGTATCACCACCCCTAACTTCAAGCTCTACTATAGAGCTATATCAATAAAAACAGCATGATATTGACATAAAAATAGACAGGTAGATTAATGGAATTTCATTGAGGGCCTTGCTATAAATCCATATACCTATGAACACTTGATTTTTGACAAAGAAACCAAAATTATAAAATGGAAAAAAAAAAGCACCTTCAACAAATAGTGCTGGTGTAACTGAATGCTGACCTGTAGGAGAATGCAAATAGATTCATATCTGTCACCATGCATAAGAGAAACTAAACATCAATGGTGTGGGAGGTCCTCATCCAACACATCAAAATACCAAAAACTCAGTTTAAAAATAGGGTAGAGATTTAAAACAAAACTCTCAGCAGAAGAATCTCAAATGGTCGAGATACACTTAAAAAATTGTTCAACATCCTTGGCAATCAGGGAAATATAAATCTAAATGACTCTGAAATACAATCTTATACCTGTCAGATGGTGAAGATAAAAAACACTAATGACAGTCTTTGTTGGAGAGGATATGGAATAAGGGGAAATACTTCTTCGCTACTGGTTAGAATGCAAACATGTACAGCCAATCTGCGTGCAGTTTCTCAGAAAACTGAGAATCAATTTACCTCGAGACCTAGATATATATAACAATCTTGGTCATATACCCAAAGTATGCTCAGTCACATAACAAAGAAACTTGTTCAACTATATTCATAGTAGCGTCATTTGCAAGAGCCGAAACCTGACAACCTAAATGGCCCTCAACTTAAGAATGGATAAAGAAAATAAGATAGTCTACACATTGAAGTATTACTCAGTGGTAAAATAAAAATAACATCATGAAAATTGCAGGCAAATGAATGGAATGAGAGAAAATCATACTGAGTGAGGTAACCCAAGTCCAGAAAGACAAACATGGTATCTACTCACTCATTAGTGGCTATTAGCAGTAAAGTAAAGGATACAATCCACATCCCCAGAGAAGCTAGTTAACAAGGAGCGCCCAAAGAGAGATGCATGTATTTCCCTGGGAAGAGGAAATATATGGTAAACTAGGGGCAGGGGTGATGTGAGGATTTCGGGGATGGAAGTATGGAAACATGAGAGATTATTTTGGGTTGGGATAGACAGGGAGAATAATCAAAGGGATATTTTGATGGGACAGCATTTTGGGGTTTGGGAGAAACCTGGTACCAGGGAAACTCCCAGGAATCCATGAGGATGACCCCAGCAAGACTCCTAGCAAAAGTAGAGAGGATGTCAGAACTGGCCTTTGCCTGTAATCAGATTGATAACTATCCTAATTGTCATCAGAGAGCCTCCATTCAGTAACTGATGGAAGTAGATGCAGAGATCCACAGCCAAGCACTGGGCCTTACTCCAGGAATCCTGTTGCAGAGAGAGAAGAAGGATTCTATGAGCCAGGGGGAGAACCCACAGAGATAGCTGACCTGAGCTCCCGGGAGCTCAAGGACTCAGTTCTGACAGCTAGGAAGCCTGCATGGGACTGACCTAGGCCCTCTAAATGTGTATGACAGTTGTGTAGCTTGATCTGCTCTTGGGGTTCCTAGCAGTGAGATCAGAATCTATCCCTGGCACTTGACTTTTCGGAATCCATTCCCCATGCTGTGTTGTCTCACCACAATTTGGTGCTTATTGCGTCATGTTTTGTTGATTCTTATGGGAGGTTTGCCCCTTTCTGAATAGAGACAGAGGAGGAGTGGATGCAGGAGTGAAGAAGGGAGGTTTGGGGAGGTGGTGTAGCAGTTCCTTTTGTTTGTGTGTTGCTTTTATAGGATAATGAATAAAGAAATTGCCTTGGCCTAGTTGATAGGGCGAGGAAGACAGAACTGAATTCTGGGAGAAAGAAAGCAGAATGAGAGAATTGCCATGGAGCCGCCAGAATCAGACATGCTGAACCTTTCCCGATAAGACATGACCTCTTAGTGATATACAGATTAATAGAAATTGGTTAAATCAAGATGTGAATATTAGCCAATAGGAGTCTAGAAATAATGGGCCAGGCAGTGATTTAATTAATACAGTTTATATGTGGTTATTTCATGTGTAAACTAGCTGGGTGACTGGAAGAAAAAAAAGGACCAGCTCCTTGTAACAGGGAGGGAACAGGAGGAGAGGAGGATTGAGAAACTGGTTGGTATTCAAAATAAATGAAAAAAAATAAAAGAAAGTTAGATAAAGAAAGTTAGATAGCTAGAAAGTTGAATATTTTGTAGTTACAATGCAAAATTTGAATTTCTTTTTTAAATCTTTGTATTAAGACACCTCTTATATTTCTGACTACTATTTTTCTTTTTCCCAGGGAGGGCAAGTGATGTTATTGGCTCTGTGGAAATTAGTTTCTTAGGAGAAGATACAGTTTGATGAACATGCAGTGGCCGAGACTGGCAGTTTCAATCAGTATGACCTTCTGCAATATGTAGAAAACACAAATCACTGTCTTTATATTATAACAAAGTAGCTAGAATCGGACAAAATATCTAAGGTGGCACCTGTGTCACCTTGATGACCATGGGTTGAGTGACTTTGAGAAAGTGCCACAGATGGCCTCACATATAACATGCTAACTGGTTGGACAGCTTCTTAGGAAGACTGAAGCAGCCTTTCTCCTTGTCTTAGTGGCACTGAAGGGAAGCTACAAGCCAAGCTGACCTTGTACCAAAGACAGAGGACACACCCTAATTTTTTTTTATAAAATGTGAAAGCATGAAGAAATGAACAAGTTTTTTTTGCTCAAATTTTCATTATTTTTGAGTGAGGGATGGGTGCATAAATAAGTTTCTTTACCATTGGTGTCCTCATGAAGGAAGAAGGAACACAATATTTGTAGATGCTACAAGATAGAGGACAGTAAGGTCACTTGGGGAACATCACCAGCCACATATTTCAGTTATAAATGCCCACTAGGGCATCTGATCAGACATGAATCAGTGGGCCAAAAGCTGCCTGGAAGGAGGCATTTCCAGAACTTATTAAGGAGAACATGCCCCTTGAATGAGAAAAGGGAGACCATTTATGTCATGAGCATAATTTTTAAATTTGAAATACGGACATATCTTTATGTATCCATAAATCCCCCTAATGAATCAATTTCCATTTCTTTCCACAGGCATTCATTAAGGAACAACCAGCAGACAAATGTTTCTCAAGACTCCAGACCCTGAGCTCTAGGAATGGGACAGTCACTAATGCACGTACTTTCAGAGTCCCAGCTGCATGCAGAGACAGATGTTCATACAAAGGCTTCTGGTGCAGCACAGTGTAGATGGCAATCCCAATTACTTAAAATTAGATCAATTAGTTGTTCACAATGTCAGACAATTTCATGCAGGGACTACTTAGAGAAAACTGGTGCCATGAATGATTTCCACTTGCATTTGTCCAAGGTTATAGGCATACTTAAGAAAATGGATTCAGGAAATTCTTGTAGATATTTTAGATAGTGCCTCTACAATGTGCTTCCTACTTTAGATCAACACCACCTCCAAAGCTTCCACCCTTTGCTCTTCCCCTAGATATGCCTCTTGGCTCAAGTCTCTCAGTAGGAGCATACTGGAAATTTTGAAGAAGCGTAAAAACAAAGACCCTAAACAGATGTGGAGTGACCTACACAAGGCACCATCCCGAGGAAGGATGAGTCTGTAGTCAGCAGGTATTCTGCACAAAGGATATCTTTCCCCTTTGTTCCCCAGGATGACGGCTTTATCAGTTCCTGCCAGTCTGCAACCCCAGTGACTTCCCCATGTTCTTTTATCTCAGGTGCTTTTCTCTCACTGTGGTGTAATTACACAGAGCTAGAATTCTTTCATTTGATCATATTTGCTATTTAGGCATTTTCTATTGTCACTGAAAAAACACAATGGTCTGAACTATGGTTCTAGTGCCAAAGAACTGAGGCATGTTGTCCTGGAGGGGTGCTCTCCAAAAGGTCACAATGACTGTGTGTCCTAAATCCGCATGATCAGAAAATGCCCTCCAAGGACACACACTGTCTAAAGATGGATGAATTTTCTTTCTGGTTTTTTTTTCCTGACAATGACTTCAGTACCCTCAAATACCGAGGACTAGAGGCCACAGTGCTGTTGGATACTCCACAATGGCTGGACAGCCTCCCAGGGTTGGCAATGTCAACACTGCCAGGGCCAGAAGCTTGGAGCTAGAGTGTCCTCACTACTCACTCAGTCTTTGCACTGAGTGCACACCCCTGTTTGCCACTGCTTATAAGAACAGGAGTCATAGTAGACTAGGGCCTCACTTGATTGCCCCATTAAGTCTTAATCACCTAAGTTTAAAGCCTTAAAACACAACCCCACTGGGGTTATAACTTCACAACATGATCTCTTGTCAAGACAATTTTGTCCATAGTACCAAGGCAAAGGCAGAAGAGAAATTGGAGGGAAGATAATTTCACTTTAAGGGATTTTCCCTAGAAATTCTGTTATTCCTTTTCATGTGTCATTGTCCCAAATCATTGCAATGTCCGATTACAAAGAAGGCTAGAAATATTTTCTCTAACTTGATATCTATACACTCAGCTAAAGCTGATGAACGTCTGTTAGTAAGATGAAAGGATGACATCTTCCAATTTTCCCTTAGCATGTAACCTTTCAGGGTCCCTGCAGGGCCCATAAGCTACCGACTTCTACTCTCACATGGGATGTTGGCACCACAGACGCCATGCCAGTTCTAGGTCCTTCCTATTCCTGAGAAGAGGCTCATAGAAAAAAACCCACTCACAGAGAACAACTTGGCTTTGTTCCCTCACTGGAGTTTTTAGTCCCAGCAAACTTACTATACTCCATCCCATTTTGTGTTGAAAATTTTAGACTGCAGTGAGAATGGCTCTACATAATGCCCCTTAAATTAACTTCCCTTCCGACAGGAAACCCTTGGAATTCTGCTTTAATTGATAAAGATTGACATGTATTTCTTAAAGTATGAAGTTTGGAAAACCATCCCTGGATAGTTACTTATTCACAACTGTGCATGTGTACGCTTCCCAAATGTCTATAAAGTAGTACCAGCAGAGCTTGTTTGAACATGTCGATGTTACTCAGTATATGCTCATATACTGATATAGCACAGTTTTGGTTTTCATTTATAGTTACATTTGATTTATGCTTCTAGTGATGAAAATAGGGCCATCATCCATGTCATCCATGAAATTTCTCCCAAACACCATATTTACATGAAATACTGCTCAGCTGCATAGAGCAGCCAATGCTACCTCATTCTCTCCAGTAGGTGCCAAAGCAAGGCAACTCACCATTCTTCTTGTAGAACATGATTTCTCCTTTGAACTCGATCTTTTCTTCCAGAGACTTTTCTATCTGAAGCATCAGCTGCTCATTGGTCTCCACACCAAACAAAAACTTGCAACTGCAGCTCTTCTGCATGACTTCAGTTCGTGCAAACCCAGCCAACTCACAGAAGCCATCGGAACAATAGACTATGGGGAAACCTTTTGCCACCTGGGCATTGGCCAGAATGAAGTTGCTATCTGGAGAAAAAAAAAAAGAAGACATTCAGCCACTTAAAGCTCTTCTTTAAGCCACAATTTCAGGTATCTATTTAGCTCATTGAGCTAAAGACTGTGCCTGTCTCAGACTTGGATGGGTTGTGGGAGCAGGGCTGGCTCGACTCTGACGTGGCTCATGTGTGTATTAGCCACTCACTTTCCATGTGGCAGTTGGGATGATGCCTCAGAGGGTGGCTCTTGCCTTAAGCTACCTGAGAAAATTGAGCTCTGGACCCATTTTGTTGTATTGCATGATCTCAAATGCAGATCCTGAGCCATGAAGTGTGTGCTGTGTCTAAGGAAGGAAACTCCAGGTTGAGGGAGGAGGAAATTTTAGAGATGAATGTTTAAAGATGAATAACGTACTTATAGGAAAAAGCAATACATGCTAGAGCTTAGATTCAAAACAAAGCATTCCCAATGTTTGCCAGTTGATTACTAGAATTTAGGGGGAAGTATAAATGATTATAAAAGCATTCCCTCATTCACAAAAGAAACAAATGTTGCATACCAACCATAAGTATCTGAAATGGAGGCTTTAAATATAATAAAATATATGAATAAGAGGGTAAATTTAAAAGTAAGATTTAATTATAATATCAATATACGATTACATGGAACTATTGTCTTAAATACAAATACATAAAAATACATACATATACTAAGTATAAAATATTTTGGAGGGGGAGGACCTTGGACTCCCCACAGGGCAGGGAACCCTGACTGCTCTTCAGACTGGAGAGGGAGGGGGAGAGAAGTGGGGGGAGGGGGAGGAAAATGGGAGGCGGGGAGGAATCAGAAATTTTTAATAAAAAATATTTATATATTCATATATTAATACTTACACACATACACAAACATGCACATGTTACTACAGCATCTAGAATCTGTGCTTGTCTCTAGAGAAAGTAGTTTTGGGCACAGAGGGATGCACCTGGGTTTTACCATATATTCTACTGTGTACCCACTGGATTTATATAAAATTATTTATATATTGTCAACTTTGAAACACCATGTTCAAAGAGGTTTGCAGCAGGCAGCTATATATCATGTCAATAGAAAGGGGGTTCTGTGGCAACTTCTCGATGGCCAGTGGGATAAACTCGGAGCACCCAGGCCATTGTGTCCCCATCTCGTCCTGAGCATCTGTAGTTTGTTTCCCAGAACAGGCACTCAGCTTTGCTTCAGGCAGTCCTGGTCTAAGAGTACCATTCCTAGTAACAGTATTGACATCTTGTCTTAACTTCTTTGGTTCATCGATTCCTGAGCTGGTTTCCCTCTCTTAGAGCCAGAGCTGGAGAACAGCGTTTGGAAGTTTTGGACCATATGCTCTTTGTAAGCCACAGGAGTGAAACAGATTATCCTAGACTAAGAATTCTCTCACATTTCACAGTATCATTTATTAACTATTAAATGTTGGACATTGTCCAAGGTGTGAATGAATAAGCTATATGTGACCCTGTCCTTAGCATGCTTCTGGCTATGTAGAACCCTAGCTCCTCTCTAGAGGAGATAAGTCCCTCTCAGACCTTAGTGTGCCCTTCTCCCCATTTTACGATTTGATTAGGGGATTGCTTAGAAAACATAAAAACTGAGCTTGGCATCGTTGTCAAACATCCTGAAGGAACTTTGAATGTCATTTTATGTCACTTTATAAGTGATTTTTTTTCAATAGATCTCTGACACTTATTGACTTTCTTCAGAAATGCCAGGAGAAACAGGTCCACCTTTCAGTAAGTTCGAGGGCAGTGGATAGCTTGAGGAAAATGTGTGAGTAAGAATAGTGTATGATTTTGTTTTCAGATGCTATAATTTCATTGAAGAAATACATGATTATAAATATTAAGTTAATGTCATGTTAAGCCATGAATCTGTAATATACATAGTGAATAATTACCACTAGAATTAAGAATGTAAACATCCCAGGCTTTGAAAATTGTAAGCTAGAAATAAGACAAAAACAGATAAAGCTGGCATGTGAAAAGCACTGCCATGGAACAGATGCCTGCACGAATAAGTCAGTGGGGAAAGGAGGAAACAGGGATGGAGCTGGAGGGTAGAAAGCATCCTTTCTCATGGAGCCAAGTTTGCCCACTATTTGTAGACGTCAGCAGTTGTGCTGCATTTGTCTGGCCAAATTTTCTCCAACTTTCTACTTTCTTGTCTTCTAGAGACTTACAATTTAAGTTCTTCTTTCATATGATTTATACACACAATTTTTAAAAAAGTAAGGCATGAATCTTCAACCTGATTATTGTATTCACTCATGATTATTACTAGACTACATTCTTTTCCCCTTTCTTTCTTTTTTGTTTTGTTTTGGTTTTGAGACAGGATTTCTCTGTGAAACAGTACTGGCTGTCCTGAAACTCTCTCACAGAGATCTGCCTGGCTTTGCCTCCCAAGTGCTGGGATTAAAGTGTGTGCCACCACCACCTGCCCAAATTTTTTCTTAATCACTTTAAATTGTGCTTTCTCTTTACTGTGTTTTGTGACTATTATTATTACAAATTTTAAAAATTGGGAAACATATTTAATATATATAACATATTTTTAAAGCTGTTAATTTTGTTTAACTTATCCTGCTTATACATTGTGCTAACTTTCTTTTCTCTCTGAAATAAGAAACTCATAACTGGAATGTTTATAATAATCCTTATTTTCACTTTCTCCTTGTTTATTATTTATTCTCCCTTATCCAACATTGCTCACATTTGCTTTCTGTTGCTGTGATAAAAATCAGTCTCTCCAAAGTCAATTTGGAGAGGAAAGGGTTTATTTGACTTACACTTTTGGGTCATAATCCATCATTGAGGTATATCAAGTCAGAAACTAAAGCAGGAACCATGTAACATCATAACTAGCTGGCTCACTTGCTGGCTCATGCTTAGTTCAGGATGGTGCTGCCTTAAGTGAGCGGGGCCTTCCTCCACCAGTGAACAAACAAGACAGTCCCCCATAGGCTAATCTGATAAAAGAAATTCCTCAGTTATGGATTCTGCTTTTAGTACATGAATCTGGGCTGTTATGTTGGCAGCTGAAGCCAACTAGAACAAACATATAATCCTTTTCCTCATTTTAAGTTATAGGCAATATTATTTGGCTCTCCATTTCTCTTAATGGCATATTCTTTAAATTAATTCACATATCATCTTTGCAATTGCTTGCAAATATAAGAAAAGACCAGTGCTTTAGAGTTCTAATAAGCTGAGAAGATGATGAGGTATTACCAAGCCATTGGATCTGTGTTTCAATTAAGGATTCTAGTGTGTTTGAGTAGCTAATTCTTCCTGCAAATATGCCACAAAAACAAAACAGAAAGAAAGGAATATACTTGGCCTTCTCTATTTATATTTAGCACTTGTCCTCAATATCTAATTGCATTTCAATTCCAAAGGGAATGAAGTGGCTGTCTGTGCTTTGGAAAGCTTAGTGTACTGGCCACACGAGTGGTTCTTCTGTTTAGAAAGTGTTGTTCCTTCACCTTGCTATCTACTCTGGAACAATTGCTTTTCCAAATGCCAATCCTAGAATTCCCAAAGAAGAAGCCTAGCATTTGCTTTAGAATTATGTAAAACAAAGCCAAGGCCTTAGTGGTTAGGAACTCATCACTGCCATAGCTCTATGCGCACACAGGCTCGGGGTAATAACCTTTCCAGGAATCAATTATGCACATGGAATGTGCATCTGAAAGTTACAGTGCTTTTCTCTGCTGGTTTCAGGTCACCATTTTCTGTGTTTCTGGCTGGAAAGTGACAGCAAATCACACAAGCCATTTTCAGAGCAGTTGTTGACTACAGCTCTGAATGCCTCATAGCAGAAAGCGTTTGCAGAGCAGCAGGTAGAATCCGGTGTTTGCTAAACGGCCAGGCTATTCAGTCTGACCTTCAAAGCACAATACTACTTCCCATCAAACGAAGATGGATAACTCTTTGTTCCCAAGTCAAAAGGAATGTAGAGCAATAAAAGATGGAAAGCAGAGAAGGCAAACATTGTATGAACTTGTCATAGGTCACTTTCTCTGCTTTAAGATAATAAAAAATTAGTTATGGTAAACTTTCATTCTCTAACAAAGGCCCAAGTCTAAATATTAGAATTAAATCTGTATGGTATGTTGTTTTTCAGTATCGTGAGTTTTTACTGAAAAGCAGCAGTTTTCTCTTCACCAGGTAGAATGAGTAATCATTTGTCTTTTCCATTTTTTTTGTGGTGTGTGTGTTTTGCGTATTTTCAGGTGAAAAGCTACATGTGTTTGGATGTATATAGCCATGTATGTTCACACATATGGAGACATGAGGTTAATGTTGGGAGTCTTCCTCCAGGGTTTTTCCATCTTATTGACTGAGCCAAGGTTGCTGATATGGCAACTTTCTCTAGGAATCTCCTGGCTCCACCTTCAGAGGCTGGAGTTGCAGGCTAGTTGCCACAGCCACAAAGCACTTATTTGGTTTCTGGAGGTCCTAGCTCTCTTTCTCAAACTTGCACAAACAGTAACCATTGAGCGTCTCCCCAGACTGACATGCATAAACTGATGAAAACGTTTTACTTCTCCCAGTTTCTGAGCCAAAGTCATTTAAAAAAAAAAGGCATTATATATTGGTGATATCACATAAATAAGTCTGGATCTTTCAGTTGCCTTTGTTATCTCTTCCAGAAAGTCAACACTTTAAAACTATGGAAGTCACTGGCTTCCTTTGCTTCAAAATACTTTGCATAGATGAACTACAGAGTCTCATAGAAAGCAGATAAATACACTTGTAATTCAAATGATCTCATTTTCAGTCTCATTCACTTTCTTTGTACAACATAATACTTCTAAAGTATTCCTACTGAAAAATACCTTCCTTATGGCAAAAGCCAGTGAGTGTATATTCCAAGGAACACAGAACCATAGTCTTAAATTCAATACGGTTTAGCATTCTTATGTTAAACATTCATCAGAATTTTTTAATATATTCATGGTCATTCAAAGGTTTTTAACTTCATTTTCATATGTCCCTGCCAATGTTTAAGGTCAAATGAAACTTCAGGAAGAAGTATTGGTTTGTTTTACATCTCTTTCTAAATGTTTGGTTTAGCGCAACCTGCCTGATGCAGGCTCGAGAATTACAATTCTAGGTAGACTAGAGGATGTTCAAGGAGGATAGGCAGAACCATCAATCTTTCCCTATAGCTTCAAATATTTAAAAATGGTAACAGTCCCACTTAATGCATTGATTACTCAAATGCACACCACAGAGCTAGCCAAAGCAACAGGATCATTGGTAGATAGTAGTTTCATTGAAAGGGAATCTGTATGCCCTTAATGCTTTCTGCCAGTAAGTACGGATTTTCATGGTCCAACTCTCCATTTCTGAGGAATGTCTTTGATACTAGCTCTCTATTAAGGCTAAACTTTGTGTCTCATCTTCAAATACTTGTATTAACATAACCTGCAGAGGAGGAAGAAGGGCAGATTCAAATCTGTTAGCCCTCATTTTCCTGTAAAGGCCAACAAGCAAACATAGGCATTTAACTCCTTTCCTGAATTGCCCACGCACCAGCTTTGATGTTTTACATTGATTGACACCTTGACAGGGTCTAAGTTCACCTTGGAAAGAAAACTCTAGGAATGTCTGTGAAGGTTTTCTAGAATAGATTGCATGAATTAGGAAGGCCCACCTTAAATGTGGGGGCACCATCTGATGGGATGGGTCTAAGACTAATTAAAAAAATTCTAGCTAAACAACACCATCGGTCTGCCTCCCACCTCACTCTCCATTGCCATGCCTTCTTTGCTGTGACAAAATAAACAAAATAAGCCTTTCCTTCCTTAAGTTTCTCGGGTCAAGTATTTTGTCATAACAACAAGGAAAGTACTTGCTCAGCTGGTAGCATGTTTTTCTAGCATGCAGAAAGTCCTGGGTTCAAACTCCAGTGCTGCAATAAATTGGATATCATTAGCTCACCACTCAGTAGGTGGAAGCAACAGATAAAAAGCTTGACTACACAGATAGTTGAAAGTCAGCCTGGAATACATAAGACTCTGTTTCAAGTAAGAAAAAAAGAAAAAGAAAAAAATTAGCCTTGTATAAGAGTTCAATCAAGGCAGCTTGTGTGTCCTTGGTGACACTAAATACAGTTAGAGTGGGAGACCACTTTATTGCTGCAGATTAATGCTAATGTCTATGACGTTAGAAAATTGCAGTCATTTTTGTGTTTTGTGTTGACTTCAGTGTTGCCGTGCAAAGAATGATGGCATATTAATGATCTTGGTGACAAGCTAAAGTTCTCAAGATATTCTGTTTAAATTTAGAAATTACTTATATTTGATGGCTTTTCTAGTATTATTTAAAAAAAACAGATGAGAAGTTTGTAATGGGGGTTCTCACAGTTCTTACACTTAATTTGCTCCCCAATGTCATGCTTCACAATGTTGTACTGCTGGCTTTCGTCACTCATTTATAATTTAATATTTAAAGGCACTTTTACTCCAGAAAGACCAATACTAGAAAAAACTATGTAACACTAAATCTCACAGCTAGCACTTGATTGCTGAGGCGGAGTGGAAAGCAGTCACTGTATTTGTTATGAGAAAACATTGTTCCCTGCTTTCCAACAAACAAACACATAGACAGACAAACACAAAAATGCCCTCAGTAAGCCACTGGGTGTCTTGAGCAGCACCCTCAGCTGACTCCTCCAAGAAATTCAGAAATGAATTGAAACAAAACAAAATCTCGCATGCATAAGATAATGAGAAGGTCCTTCAGAATAACATCAAAAAGAGCTGTAAGCACCTAGTGGCTGGCCAGAGAGATGAACCAAGGTGTCAAAGCACTTAGCACAAACCTGATGACTTCAGTTTGAGCCCCAGAATCCATATAAAAGTGGAAAGAGAGAACTGACTCATAGAGGGTATCTCTAATCCACACACACACATGCACACACACACACAAACCATATGATGTGCTGGTCTATAATACATCATATACATAATAATAACAATAATTAATAATTAAAAGAAGTATATAAGAACCTAGTGATAGTAGATGGCTAGGGTAGGGCTCAGGTGGCTCAGGAAAACAAAAGGAAAGAAAACTGTCTCATTGGGTCTCATATCCTACTTTTACATACTGTAACATTGTAATATCTATTGAAAATAACCTATAAACCTTATTATTTACTGGAATGATTGAAAACACATTACTTAAAAATAAAGTGTGATTATGATCCTGATTAATAACAACAATAACAATAATAAACTATTTAAAAGACATTTTAAATATTCTAAATAATGGGGTTGGGAAAATGGCCCAGTGGGTAAGAGTACTTGTTCTTTCAGAGGACCTAGATTTGTTTCTAGCACAAGCACAGCAGATCACAGTCATCTATAATTTCAGTTTCAAGACACTTAGCACCTTCTTCTGGTCTCCATGGGCACTAGGCACACACTTCCATATATTTAGGCAAAACACTAATATGTGTCAAATAAATAAAAAGGAATAAATCTTTGAAAAAAAGACCATAATTAAACTTTTGAACAAAATGATGTATTTCAACATCTTCACACTTTTCTACAATTGTTATGACTATTTATACTCTGCCATGTGGATATATGTTGAATGTAACAGGGACTCTGCCGTGTGTTTAATGTAATGTCGTATGTTTAATGTAGTTAATTTATTAATATAATCATAACTATATTAAAGTTATCAGCATATAGAATCTATATAATAAACATCTTATTGGTGTAAACAAAGAGTTCCACACTAGACCAGAATGGAGTATAACAAAGGTTTATTTATCTAGGGATAAACTCACAGAAAGAGTGGTGATCCACAGTCCTCTGCATATGCTAAATATGTCAATAGTTATCCTATCCTAAGGAGTATAAGCATTATTTTAATAATGGCTTGGCTAAGTCATGAAAGGAAAGGAACTATGAATATTTAGTCTTCAACCCCATCAAAGACCCAAGAAAAGAAACAATACTACTTGAGTAAACAGGAAGTACAATCAAGTAACTTG
Organism: Alexandromys fortis; assembly: GCF_014885135.2. Lineage (NCBI taxonomy): Eukaryota > Metazoa > Chordata > Mammalia > Rodentia > Cricetidae > Alexandromys > Alexandromys fortis. Next base: position 4,208,591 of record NW_026068037.1, on the reverse strand, counting down.
CAAATGGTGCAAGAAAGAACAGAGACAACTGGCTACCTGGGCAATCACCAAATGTCTCATTTGCAACATTGGGGCAACCAACTTTGGCTAAGGTCTAGAGTAACGGACAGACCATTTTCCAAGGTAGGAAAAATTTAAAGACCATCTTACTAAGTCTTGGCAAGGTTTGGCAGTTCTTTTGCTTGTATCCTGCTTGTCCAGTCTGGATACCATGCACTTTGTCAATGGTCAAGGGAGAAGAAGTTCATGGCCCAAAGTCCAGTTTTGTCAAGAAGAAAACAAGCTCCAAGTAGAGTGTCTTTGGTACCCAACATTTTCTCAGAAATAGATCAGTGCTGCCAGAAGCAATCATGTCTCACATCAACAGAATCCTGTTATTTAAATGTCATATTCCACAGTTGTTTGAAGTGTTTGAAGATTACCTATCTATGTGGAATACAATTTCTATGCATCTAAAGAACCTAATTATATTAACTATAAATATGACAAACATGGATGACCTATATACCTGTATACTTTAAAGATTAAGGTTTCATATTAAAAGAATTAAACAATCTTTACAAATGTGCAGCAAATGAGGACAATAACCTCAAAATATAAACAATATATAAGTGTCTTGATCAGTAGTAGAAATGTATAGTGCAAGATGACAAATATATCCTAAAGTTGTATCAACACACAAAATGTCTTAAGAGGTAAAAACATGCATGAAAACAATATGACAAAATAACTTTGCATAGGTGTACAAATATTGAAAACAGAAATAGGAGTATATTCAATATGACAAATGTAATTTGAATTTGTACCAATATATAAGAATTTATGCTAATGTAAGTTGTCTATAAATAATACATCAAAAGTAATCTCAACCTCACATTTACTATTATTTTTTGTTACTGAAAACTCTTTTTTCTCATTTCAACTCCTTTTGTTATTATTTTCTTAAAAGAAAACAAACTTTTTTTTCATTCTATATACCAATTCCAGTTCCCACTTTCTCCCCCCTCCCAGGTTCTCCTCATAACCCCCACCCCACCTCCCATCTATTCCTCAGAGAGGGTAAAGAATATTGCTTTGGGCAAGGTCCAAGGTCGTTCCTACTATACCTAGGCTGAGTAAGGTATTCATCCAAAGGGAATAGGTTTCCAAAAAGCAAGTACAAGCAGTAGGGATACATCCTTGTGCCACTGCCAGTGGCCCCGCAGTTTGCCCCAGCCATATAACAGACATCCACAATCAGAGGGACTAGTTTGGACCTATGCTATTTCTTTGCCTGTCTAGCTGGAGTTGGTGAGCTTCCATTAGCTCAGGTAAACTGTCTCAGTGGATGTACCAATCATGGTCTTGAAGTAAAAGCCTGTTCAACAAGAACTTTAAGTCTTTGAAGAAAGAAATTGAAGAAGATGCTAGAAAATGGAAAGATAAGGTCTCCCATGCTCTTGGATCAACATAAATAAAAGTGGTAATCCTACCAAAAGTGATCTATAGATTAAATGCAGTCCCAATTGAAATCCTAACACAATTCTTCACAAACCTTGAAAGAACAAAAATCAACTTCATATGGAAAAACAAATAACCCAGAATAGCCAAAACAATCATGAACAATAAAGAAACTTTTGGAGGCATTCATCACTGTCCCTGACATCAAGCTCTATGATACAGCTACAGTAATGAAAACAGTTTGGTATTGGCGTAAAAATAGGGAGGTTGACCACTGGAATCAAATCGAAGATGTAGATATTATTCCACATACCTATGAACACCTGTTTTTGACAATGAAGCTAAAACTATACACTGGAAAAAGAAAGAATCTTCAACAAATGGTACTGGTATAACTGGATGTCAACATGTAGAAGAATGAAAATAGGTCCATATCTGTGCCTATGCACAAAACTCAAGTCCAAGTGGACTAAAGACGTCAATATAAATCTGACCACACTGAACCTGATAGAAGAGGAAGTGGGAAGTAGCCTTCAATGCATGGGCACAGGTAACTCCAGTAGCATAGACACTGAGAGCAACAATAAATAAATGGGACCTACTGAAACTGAGAATGTTCTGTAAAGAAAAGAACAGAGTCAATAAGACAAAAAGAAAGCATACTAAATGGGAAAAGATATTACTATTATTACTAGTATGAGTAAGCTCACACTAATATACCTATTATTGTATCCCATCCAATCCTTTTTTTTTTTTTTGTGGAACATTTGTGAAAAGAAACTTAATTCACACTAGTCGTTATGAAAGGACTTCAATTTGGAGTGCAAAGTTTTTGCATGAATCTCCATTTTACTGCTAATCATGAATCAAGTATAATAGACTTTTTCTTTTTAAATGAGATCATGGAGCTAGGTACTCTTGAAAAGGACCTTGTTTGATTCCACAGGGAGCTCCAGTGAGTGATCAGTTAGTGCATGGAACTTATAAGACTGACATACACTCAGATAACACACAAACACATAAAATTATATAAAAAATATGATCAGAAATACCCTGTGAAACTTATTTTGTGCCTATAGCTTTCATCTTGACATACTGACTTTAAAAAGCTCTTGGGAGAGAAGAAACAAAGCTTTATTTTCTTTTAGGAAAAAATGGTTGAGTGGTTAAGAACACTGGCTGTTCTTTCAGAAAGTCCTGGCACCTACATGAGGCCTCAAAACTTCCTGTAACTTCAACTCCAGTGTATCTGATGCCCTCTTCTGCCCTATGTGGACACTACACTCATGGATATATACCACACAGACACACATACACACGTAATTTGTATTATTAAAATAACAAAAATAAACCTAAAAACATAAAAGTAAAAGAAAAATATTGATCATAATAAGAAAACTAAATAATGTTAAACAAAATCCTGTCTTCTATATGCCCAAAGTTACCTGGCAGAACAATTCAATAAAGAAAACCACGTGTATGGGAAAAATGCATTCTGGAATCATCAAGGACTTGTTGGGTTTCTGAATGGGCTAATTGATGTGGGATTCCCCTCTGTATGCTGTGAATTTTTTTTTAACCATTGGTTAATAATGTTGCTTTGGTCTATGGCAGGGCAGAGTATAACTAGGAGAGAAAACTAAGCTGAATGCAGGGAGAAGGAAGATGGACTCAGATCTGCCTGTCACCACCCATGAAGCAAGATGTGAGGTAACAAACCACAAGTTGCACGGCCTGGAACTAAAACCCAGCAAAGGAGGTGAGGATTAACCATGCGTACACCTCTCTAGTTGCTTCCTTATTGAACAGCACCACAGAGGTTTTATACCTAACCCAGCCAGGTAGGTCAACAAGTGAAGACCTCATAGCCTGATCCTCGATCAAGGTCAGGGCAATGCACGCTCAGGAAGCAGGCTTGGTAAACAACTTTGACACAGCTCTCGGAAGCTCAAATCACTAGGGGGGAAGAGCAGCTGGAGGCCAGCTCTCCAAAAGGTCCCAACACGCAAGCCTCATGCTAAAATATAAAATAATGAAACTGGGTTAATTTAAGATGTATGAACTGGCTAGAAATATTCCTGAGGCATTGGTTGAACAGTGTTGTAATTAGAATAGTTTCTGTGTGATTACTTGGGTCTGGGTGGATGGGAAACAAAAGCACAGGCTCCATTTACATTATAGTGTCCAGTGCACTAAACCCACATAAAGCCTAAAAATCTTGAAAAGGGGAGCGACTGGACCCAAAAAAATAGGAGTCAATTGAAGCTTCTTGGTAGTCACATTTTTTTCAGGTAGGCTCTATTTGCTGGTCACACGCAGAAGCATAGCTTCTTTGAAAGATGGCTTTCTGGTTCACAGTGAACTTGCTTCCTTTGGCATGAATAGCTCTGGCTCTTTTGGGAGTCCTCCTACTGAGCACTTAAATAGGGTTCGTGAGCAGAGTGCCACAAGTTGTTTAATGGTGACATAACCTGCTGTATCCCTGGAGCTGGGGTGGTGAGCATGGCTTGTATAGCTGCAATGAATGTATCTCCACCATGTTGGATAGGGTGGAGTCAAAAGCCACAGCCTCAGTATTTAGCCATGTATGCTTAGCATTTTAGAAAGTGCTCCTGGTCAAAAAAAGAAGTATCGATACACAGTAAAGACATATTCAGACAAGAAATAGCCTCTGAACAGGACACGATATGCTTGATAAATGAGCATAGACTTGGGAAAGATAAAAGAAGGAGTAGATACAGTAATAGATAAAATAATGATATAAAAATTCTTTAAAAGGAATAGATTAGTAAAATATATGCATATTAGGCCATGTAAAGATAGAAAATCAGAGTCTGGATTATGTATATTATTGTATTTTCCTTGTATGTTTTGACTATTAGTGAATGAACTAACTACAGAGAGACATTTCATTGTACAGGCTGCTCATCTAAATCAACATATATATTTTAAAGTTATTGTGACTTAATTTGACTGTAAGGATATGTTACTATGGAAAGGAAGTTCTGAGTTTGTTTACATAGAGGATAGCAACCTGTGGATTCCTTCTAAGCTAATACGGTTTGATAAAAACAAGACTCCCCTACCCCCGAAACAATGGCTCAGAAGATAGCTTCAGTACTGTTAGCTTAGATGGACCAACCACACAGGCTACTCCATGAAACAGTGCTCCCAATCAACTGAAAGTAGTCTAAAAAACCATGCCTAAATTGCCAAATATTGTTTATAAATGTTTGTTTTCATATAAAGGCAATTGATTATACATGGTTAATGTTCACAGTAAATCTCTTTCTGAAAAGAAAAGGCAGGGGATAAAATATATAAATGAATACTTTACACTGGTATGAACTTTGGTTTATTGAAACAAATTTAAATTCAATTTTGTTATATGTATATTTCTAGTTTTGTTTAATGTATTATGTTTATACAATTCATTTTAAAATGTATCATTAATAAATACATATTAATATATAGTCATCTATAATAATCAAACTTTTAGTTGCATTAATTAGGTTTTCTAGATATACAGAGTTCAATTAGATAATTTTCAAGACATAAGACCTATAGAATATGGCATTTAAAATGTTTAAGAACTTAAACGTTTCTCAACAATAAGACATGGCTGCTTCTGGCAGCACCAATTACTTCAGAGAGGTTAACGGCATTAAAGAAACTTGTTATGGAATTTGCCTTCATGTGGGAAGGCTGGGCGTTTGGGCAGGAAACCGCTTTTTCCTGGACTGGTTTGGTATGCTGTATAAACTGGACAGGCAGGACCCACAGAAAATGACTGCTGAACTTGCCATAAAAGGTTGGACTGTTCTTCAGGCTTCACGAAAGAATCTTTCAGGCATTCTTCGGGACATGGGGTGGGGAGTAACTGGCAAGCTGCCAATATGAATGAAACAGTCTTTCAAATTTCCTGCTTCATGGTGAAGTCTTCCAGATACTATGGGTCTCTAGGCTAAAGATGGATGCTCCAAAGTAACAGAAGAAATTTGGGTGATTCTCCAGGCAGTAGGATGTCTCTGTCAATTCTAGAACTTTGGAAATTGCTTTACAATGTACTTCCTTTTTACTTAGGTAATAGTATAACTGTCTAGGATCTCTGATGAAGTAGAAAACAAATAGTTATAATTTTCCTTAGTTATGATAAAAGAGAATTATATATGCAACTTTAGACTCACAAAGATCGGATAGATGATAGGATGTTTTCTTTAATTTTGCCAGATACAAATAGACTAAATATTGTAACTGTAATTCTTGATTTGTAATTTCTGTATTGTAAAATGTAATTTTACTATGTTAAAGTTAAAACCTTCCATTTTATTTAGACAGAAAAGGAGAGACGATATGGCATTCTCCTCTATATGCTATGAATATGTTTTATCACCATTGGTAATAAAGAAGTTGTTTTGGTCTATGGCAGGGCAAAATACAGCTATGAGTGAAAATAAACTGATTTATGAGAGAAAGAAGGAGGAGTCAGGCAGAAATCATATAGCCGCCTAAGAAGCAAGATGGGAGGTAACAAACCAAAAACCTCATGCTAAAATATAAGATAATAAAAATAGGTCAATTTGGGGCTCTAGGACCGAATCCGAATCGGCAGGGCAAACGGGAGGGTGGTAGCTCCTTTGTCCCCACTAGCCTGCCTGCACCGAGCTAGGTAGGTCCTTTGTTCACGAACCACCCAAGCAGCAAGGAGATCCGAACCCGGCACCAGGAGAGACATCACTGGGGTGAGTGAGTTTCTGACCGCGGCAGCAGCCCGGGACAGGGAACTCAGACACCCCTCCTACACTTCCTGGTCATCCTCAGGGGCTACTCTGCCCGATACCTCCTCTCTCTTCCTATCCCACCCAGCTTGCA
>NW_026068037.1:4155301-4196155 GCF_014885135.2 Alexandromys fortis | reverse complement strand
GAAGAGAGGGGGGAGGGGGAGAAGAGCCGGGGGAGGGGGAGGGAAATGGGAGGCTGGGAGGAGGCGGAAATTTTTTTTCCCTATTCTAAATAAAAGAAAAAATTCCAAAAAAAAAAAAAAAAGAATTCGTAAGAAACTCCATGAAAAAAAAAAATGGGTCAATTTAAGATGTACGAGCTAACTAGAAATATGCCTGAGTCATTGGTCAAACAGTGCTGTGATTAATATAGTTTCTGTGTGATTTTTAGGTCTGAATTGCTGGGAAATGAAAGTACAATTTCTCTTTACAGCTAATTGTGGTTTGAGCATCCCTCACATTTTTGAAGTCTTGGTCTTCAAAAGATACTGAGAAATTTTGACACTCAAACAAGGTAGATTTTAGAGGCATAGAGAGACTGAGTCTGCTTTGACCCATGCTGCCTGCTCCTGACTAGTCAAGATGTAAATATGGTACCTGAAAGCTTCCAGCACCACAGAGGAAGCCACCACAGTCTCCATGCCTTTGCCACCATGATAGACTGTCCCCGTGGAAACTGTGACCCAAAATAAACCCTTTGTTTCCTTATGTTGTTGCCGCCAAGCATTTCATCACAGTGGTGAGAGAATTTCTTCCCATCTGCTTTGGAGCTCTCTGGTACATGCTCCTAAGAGCTGCCTGAGACAGGGCAGACCAGTCTGTTACAGTTGCAGCAATACAAGAACAAGGTAAATATCTATATTACATGTATCACTCCTGTGTTTTTATATCTGCAAACTGCACCCTTTCCTACTGAACAGCATCATGGGAAAGCTAAGCTTATTCTCTCCTACAAAGGAGGAGGAGAAAGTATAGGTGGGTCAACCAGACAGGAAGTTGAGGTGGAACAATGAGAACAGGAGTATTCTGGGAAGAAGGAAGCTCTTCCCACAGTCCAGCCTAGACCACCAAAGAGGCAAAATGTAACCTGCCCCGATGAGAAAGGTACTGAGCTGCATGACTAACATAGATAAGAATAATGGGTAATATAGGCTACAAGAGATAATATGAAGACTGAGCTAAAGGGCCAATGAGTTTATAATTAATGAAGACTCTCTGTGTGGTTTTCTTTGGGGCTTACTGACTGTGAGGGGTACCAGGTGGGACAGAAACCCCACAAGCAGGCCCTCATGTTACAAATGTTATTTGTACATATGTGCGTATGTATGTAACAATAACAAATAAAGAAGAGGTCATGAATTTGAGCTAAGGACAAAGGAGATGGAAGGGGAAAGGGAGAAGTGAATTACTGTAAATATAGTATTCATGAATAAAAGTCTCAAAAAGCTGAAAAGATTCAACTGCCTTTTTTGTGAGATCCCTGAGCCTACAAAATTTCCACCCCAACTCCCAACCATAAACCAGTTATAATCAACCCTAAAATGGTGTCTCTAAAACTGAGGAAAAACTTTGTCAGGAGAAGGGCTGTTGCCTTCTAAAATTACTTCAGTTGTCATGGGGGTGATGTTCTTTTTATGGGAGCCTGTAAAATTAAAATGATGATTAAGTTTAAAGATTACTGCCTAGTAAAATTACAAATAGTCTCTGAGTAGTCAATAGGGTTTTTCTTAAGTTCCTATTTGGAATTATGGCCAGAATAATTCCAAATAGGAATTATGGTAAGAAGGTGCAGAAATTCAGCTAACCAAATTGAAGCTATCTTGAGTGGTTGGTATCCCAAATAGGTCTTATAACAGCAATATCAGCATTATGATATCATATCAGGTAGAGTCATTGTTGTGGGGTCCCATCTTCTTCCTGGAAACTTCAAAGATTACTACAGGTTAATTGTGAAAAACTTAAATATTATTCATATAGACATATATTCAATACAAGATACAATATAGACAAAATAGGTATACAGAAAAATAAATTTTTTCTAAAATTCTTTCTTTTTTCTGTCCTATACCAGATGGCTCCTGATATGAGACACAAATTTTTTTTAATAACATACTTGGATTTAGAGAAGGATAGCCATTGTCCAACTCCAAAGCCAGTTTTGATTTTTAAGTAGAGATATATACATGATTACTGAATCAGCCTTTTCTGAGCTCAAGTCAGTTGCTAATTGAAAACCTGAATAAGTGTTAATGGTGTGGTGTACATATTTTAATTTTCCAAAATCTGCAAAGTGGAACACGTCCATCTGCCATATTTCTTTCTTTTGAGTAGCCTTTGAGTTACTCCCTGCAGATAGCAGTATTTGGGTATAAAAAGAGCAAGTAGAACATCTCTTTATAATCTCCTTAGCTTGCTTCCATGTAATAGAAGATTCTTTCTTTAAACCTTTGCTATTGATATGATGTTTTTATGAAGTTCTGAGGACTTCAGCACACTTCCAACTAATAATTGATCAATTTCTGCATTACTTTGTGCTAGAAACCTGGAAAACCCATATGCAATAGGTTGTTTGTTATATATATGGGACAGATTATATTCCTTATTACATTTTGAACCTGAATGAATAATGAAATCAATTCTGTATCATCTTGTATAAATTCAGCATTTTCAGTATGTAAGACAACTCTTGCTTCATATTGAAAATCAGTAATTATATTGAGAGGTTCTTTAAAATCTCTTAGTATCAAGAAAATAACATATAACTGTCCCTTTTGGACAGAATTATAAGGACTTTATTCCACATTACTTAAATCTTTTGATTTGTAACCTGTCTTTCCTGATATATTTGCATCAGTATAAAATGTTCAGGCTCCAGGTATTGGTGTGTCAGATACAATGTGGGGAAGAATCTAAGTAGTTCTCTTTATAAGGTTAATTCCATCACTGGGATCATTGATATTATCCTGAGATCATTGCTATTAACATCTCATAAAAAAAATTAGCACAGCTTTTTTTAAAGGATTCTTTGTCTTCCCATAATTTTTAAATTTCATCAGTGGTAAACGGCACTATAATCTCTGCTGTGTTTATTTTTGCTAGTTGACAAAGTCTAATCTTTTCTTTTATATTTAATTCAGAGACCTTTTCCACATAGGTTTTTATTTTTTTTTTACTTGGTTTATGTGATAATCCACTCTAAGATAATATCTTCCTTTTGCATTAACATTCCTATAGGGGAAATTCTGGAAGGCAATATGACTAGAATGTAATTAAGATTTGGGTTTACCCTATCCACATGTGCCTCCTGTAATTTTTCCTCAATGACAGTCAATTATTTGTCTACTTGCTCTCTAGGACTATTTAAGTCTTTGTCACCATCTAAGGTTTTGTTTAAATGAATTATTAAATCAGATGTTATCCCAATAGTCAGCCATAGACTGGAAATGTCTTTTAGCAATTTTTCAAAGTCATTAAGAGTTCTCAATCAGTCTCTTTTAATTTGTGCCCTTTTGTGTTCTAATTTTCTGTAAGCCTATTTTATAACTTAAGTAATGACATAATCTCCTCTTTATATTTTTTTGGGAACAATTTTTAATCCCCATTTAGATAAAACTTTATTTACTTCTTCAAACATTTTTTCTAAGACATCTGTATTTAAATCAGATAGCAAAATGTCATCCATGTAATAGTAAATTATAGATTTAAAGCATAGTTTATGTATTATTTTCAATGGCTGATTTCCAAAGTATTGGCACAAGGTAGGGCTGTTGAATATTCCCTATGGGAGGATAGTCCACTGATATCTCCTAGTAGGCTGAATTATTATAAGTAGGTGCTGTGAAGGCAAATTTTTCTCTGTCCTTTTCTTGTAAAAGTATAATGAAGAAACAATCTTTTAAATCAATAACTATAAAAGGACATCCTTTAGGTAGTAGAGAATTCAAAAAAATTCCAGATTGTAGAGGACACATAGATTGAATTACCTTCCTGACAGTTCTTAGATCTGTCACCAATCTCCATTTCTCAGATTCCTTTTTTATCAACAAAAAAAGAGTTCCAAGTGCTAGCTGATTCTTCAATATAGTGAGCATCTAGTTGCTCATGTACAAATTGTTCTAAAGCCTGTAGTTTTCCTTCTGTTAAAGGCCTTTATATACCCCATATTGTTTCCTCAGTTAACCATTTTAAAGGTAGGATAATTAGTACTTCTGAAGGTTTGCTAGTTGATTTGCGTACTTGTACAGCCTGAATGGCTGGTGACCTTTGCTTATAGTACCTTATTATATCCTTCCTAGAAACACGAGTTTTTGGAACTGTAGAAATGTTAATCTTGGTATTCCATTGCTGCAGCAGGTCATGACCCCATAAATTCATGAAAATATTAGCTACATATGGTATTGGCCTTCCTTTTTATCCTTCTGGCTCATGCATTCAACCCATCTCAAGCATGGTTTCAATTGAGATAGGGTTCCAATTTCTAAGGAATTGAACATCTGACTCTTGAAGAAGCCAAATCACATGACAAGATTCTGGAGTAATGATAGTCACATCTGCACCTGTGTCAGTAATCCCTTAATTACAATATTATTTATATGTACTCTTAGGGTTGGTATTTGATCATTTATAAAAAGTCTGCCAAAATATATGCTTCCCATTTCATACTGGACTTTTTGATTCATCCTCCATGTCTATTCCATCATTCAGAACAGTATGATTTTTTACAGTAGGCACTGGATTGTTTAATTTTCCTGGTGAGACATGTTTTCCACAGTGACTGGGAATTACTGGACCACATTTGATATGGGGGCCTGCAAGAGGCCACCCAAGGAGTTTCCCAATGATATTGGGTTTCTTTGTCTGTCTTTTGTTGATCTACATTCATTGGTCCAATGTCGGCTTTTGCTACATTTTCTAAATAGTCCAGTAATAGAGACCTTATAATTTTGCCATTCCCAGAGGATGCATTATTTCTAGGAATTCCTGCTCTACAATCCCTTCTCAAATGTTCTAATATACTACAATTAAAACATTTGGCATTTTGGTGTCTCCTCATACCATTGGAAATTGCTTCTTCTACCCAAGTCTCAGTATTGTGATCAAAATTCTCAAAATTCATTGTATGCAAGATCCATTCATCCATCCATTGGTGCTGATCTGACCTTTAAAGCCCCAAATATCTTTCTGCATTACAAGTCAGCATTTTCAAAACCCAGAGACTCAATGAGCACTCATAGCTTGTGGGTCTATTTCTCCTACTTGGACAGCCTTAGTTAATCTTAGTTAAAAAATCAATAAGGGATCTTTCTGGCCCTGTTTAATCCTTGTATATAATTCAACTATTTTTTTCTAGTTCTCAAATGATGTCCCAAGAATTTAAGGCTACTCTGTGGCATAGGGACAAAAAACAAAGTGTGTTTTTTATGTAGAGCCTTATCCTGTGGGTCTGAGTAATAGCTCTTGCCAAGAATTTGATCTTGGGAAGCTTCAAAACTTTTTCCTTTTTGCTGTTGTTATAAATTTTTCCCTTTTCTTCCAAGTAGCTCTTCCATAGCAGTTGTGGCCCATCTTTGAGGACTGCTGAAACTAATGGATGCCAATCATGTTTGGTAGCCTTATTGCCTGAAGGCCATGTTTTCACCATTTTCCTAACAAATGGTGAATGCAAGCCATGAAATACTATTGTTTGCTTACTTTCCTTTAGATTGTTCATACCTATAGGTTGCCATTTACATTCTTTGAATACTTTAGGGTAGTTAGTACCAGATGGCTTATCAGAATAGATCACCACTATTCTAAAACTAAAACTCTGGGTAACTCATCCTGGACTCTGGCATGTACTGGCAAGGCTAAATCCTTTTCTTGTACTTTCTCTATCTGATCATCAGTTCTGACAAACTGAGATGGGCAGGCTGAGGCCATGAGAGTCGTTCATGACAAAAGCAATGCTTATGAATTGCCAAGCCTTGATCATGGTGAGAATGGTCATATCTGATTCTGTGTAGGAGACAGAGCTCCTACACAGAATTTGCATTGCTATGGGACAGGACTATAGTGAGTGATGAAAAAAGAAACCACTGCTTACAAAACACAGAGAGAGAAGCATTTTTTTGAGGTTAGAAAAGAACTGTAGTTTTTAGAGATTTAGCTACATTTTAGACAAATCAAGAAGCTATTGAGAGGTAGAAGGAGAGATTCAACCTGCACAAGTTATTTTCTGATGCCACATGGGCATGCACAAAAACACAACACAATAAATAAAAACATACATGCATATATAAATAATATAATTTAAAAATAAGTAAATAAATGTGGAGTTAACAAGAAGTGAGACAAACAGAACAGAAATAAAATTCAAGTTCTAGATCCGAGGGACTCAGAGATTGGAGACGATAAAATTCAGAAAAAGCTGTCAATTGGGAATGATAGGGTGTGTCCAAGGAAGTAGAAGAGAGTCAGGGAAACCCTTAAACCAGTGCTTCTAGGTCAATATTAATGCATTTATGTTTAAATGTGTTTTGCAGGCTAGACTTCTAAATTAAATAAATATATTAGTTTGTTTGAGTTGAAATACTGGGGAAGCTCTGGTTAACCCATTGTACATGTACAAGAAGGGTTGTGAGATGTCACCTAGCTTCCTGCCCTTTCTGCTTTGGTTAGCTACAGACAGGACTAAGAAGTCAAATGGAACACTGGAAGGACTCATCAGCCTTTCAAGTAGAGGACTAACTACCTGGAGTTCAAATGAATTTGTTTCTATCTCAAGTGTTTACCTTAATTCTCAAACCAATATAGCCACATTATAAAGTGCTAATGAACCAGAAAAAAAGTGAATACAGTAATATAATCAGATTACAAGTACCATATATGTGTAACAACCATTCTATTTTTCTGTTGCTGATAAAAATATTACATTATTTTCTATGATGATTTTCCTCATGTTTAAACAATTGCGAATACAGCATGTTTATACTGGAGAAATTGATTTTTCTTAACTTGTTACCATCTGACCAGCTTATTAAGTCTTCAAAAGGAGACACTTGGTTTTAGTCAGTTTGGATCTATCCAGTGAGGTATTTTTCTTTGAATTGAAGAGAAGTTTGATAAGACAAATGCTGCTATCATCCAGGACAGGGGGAGCTTTCCACATCTCTGATTCATTGTTTCTGGTTTGAAATGTAATTACTGTATCTATAGCTCTGGCAATCATCTCATAACCTTGAGGTGACTTGCCTAGATATGATAAGACCATTGAATGGGGAAGAAAGAAAAGCTTGGATTTTTTATGACACAATTGAACCAATACCAAAAAATGCATATAATCAGAGATATTAAGCAATACAAATTCTATTAGCCTAAACCACTGTTATCGTAGTTTTCTAATATATGACATTGAAAGGACTCCTAAATGAAAAATTAAATAGCATGGGCATTTCCCAATTTATTACAACTTTCACAACCATGGCAATAACAATATGTATCCACAGGTGCCTATTCTGGGAAAAAAAAAACAGGGGCACTCTGGGAACTTTCTAGGTTTATTACAAGTGTTATTAAAAATAAAGTTTGACTATTGGTCTGGTGAAATAAAAAAGACTGTCATTGACATTAGAGTGTGAAATGTCACAGATCCCAGGTTAGAACACTTGGTGTCCAAATGTTGATCCTCTTTGAGGAGATTGTGGAACCTTTGAAACTTGTGACCAAGACAAAAGAAGTGAGGAGTCTTTTTACCTTTCAGTTTGTGTGATATAAATGTGGGTATGCATGTGGGTACAGGTGCAAGTATATACACGGTGCATGTGGAGGCCAAAGGCTGATGTTGGGTGTCTTCCTCAATCGTTTGTATAATGAGACAGAGTCCTTTGGTTGAACACAGAGCACATCAATCAATACAGCTGTCTTGGTAGCCTTCTGACACTTGGGATCCCTATCTTCACCTTCTGAGGGCTGGACTTACAGGTAGACCACTATTCTAACCTGGCATTTAAATCATTGCTGGAGTCTGCATCTTTGGAGGACTAGTGATTTCTCCACTGAGCTATCTCCTCTACCCTTAGAGGTCTTGAAAGTTACATTTGCTTGGCCCTGCTTCTAACATGAGCTCCCTGATTCAGCTTGAAATGTATGTTTCTTGACCCACCAAGATGTAATGCCACCGCCATGACTTCTGCCATGTCTTCTTCCAGGATAATGATCTGCAACTCTCAGTCAAAACAAATATTTCTTTCTTAAGCTGTTTCTATGAGAAAAGTATCTAATACAATGAAAACTTTATACAGATTATGTGACTTGCAATGATAATCCACCAAGGAAAGGATCCTCTGGGATATAAGAGTATGTTAAAAGGTAGCACTGCCCAAGATGTTTTCCCACAATGTTTTCTCTGTGTTGTTAGACACAGAGTGTCTAACACTGAAGTGTTAAAGACAGGGAGGTAAGGTATTTGGTCCTTGTTCCTTTGTAAAGACTTTCTTCCCATTATTATTAAGCTAAGATGAGAAAACAAAATGTGTTCTTTCAGCACATGGTCACAAAATTGTAAGTATTATTCAACACAATAAATTCTCAAAAGGGGTACAAGTGGCTGCAAACACCAAGACTACCATTTATTTTCTTGATCTAGAGAAAAGGTAGATGATGCAAGATCACACTTCTGAAGCACTTACATAAAAAGCTGGAATCAATATTGTTCTATGTTTAGAAATTAGAACAGGCCTAAGCAGACAAAACAATGGAAAACACAAAACTGGGAAAAGGGCTCCATGGTAGAAGTGCTTGCTAAGCAAGCAAGGCTGAACACTGGAGTTTGGATTTCCAGATGTAAGTAAATGCAAGTGTGCTATGGGATAATGCTTTTGTACACTGTAAAGATTTGCCATTTGGCTGGGCGATGGTGGCACACACCTTTAATCCCAGCACTCGGGAGGCAGATGCAGAAGCAGGTGGATCTCTGTAAGTTCAAGACCAGCTTGGTCTATAAAAAAACAAAAAACAATAAAAAAAGAGATTTGCCATTAGTATCAGTTCAATAAAATGCTGATTGGTCAGTAGGCAGGCAAGAAATATAGGTGGGGCAATCAGACTAAGAGAATTCTGGGAAAAGGAAAGGCAAAGACATAGTCAGCAGTCAGATGCAGAGGAAGCAAGATGAGAATGCCTGACTAATAGAAGCCACATGGTTAAAATAGACAAGAATTATGGATTAATGTAAGTTGTAAGAGCTAGTTAATAATAACACTGAGCTAATCGGCCAAACAGTTTAAAATTAATATAAGCCTTTGATTCTTTGGGACTGAAAGGCTATGGGACCACATAGGACAGAGACTTCCATCAACACATGTGATTGTGGCTGCCCACTTACAACCCCAGTGTTCAGAAGGTTGAGTTAATCTCTGGAGCAAGTTGGCTAGTTCAAGAGCCTCATTACTGCACTCTGCTCCAACTGAAAGTTCCTACTGAAAGTTCAGTGAACAGAGTGGAGAGCAAAATACAAAACTCCAATGTCAACCTTCACAAACCTAAACACATGTGCCATACACCTGCACATACACATACCTTCATGTAACCACACACATGAAAATATATACACATGTACATATAGAATCTGTATATACAAATATGAATACTTGCATTTAGAGTATACATACTCACAAAGGAAAAAGATTAAAAAAAAGTTGAAAAATATTCAATCTTATGATGAATATAATTCTATCTAGTAGTAAAACTGCTTTAAAAAGTCATGAGCTACCTTAAATTTAGTGATAAAAATGTGGCTGCCAGCATAGGTCACCCAGAAAAGGTATCACCTGGGTTTGTGTGAACCAAGCCTAGAATGATCTAAAGCTATTTGAAAAATAACAAGGAGAAGGCCATACATTTTACATATATCCTACAACCTAGCTCTGAATTTTATAGATTGCTATCTCTTAATGTGCCCTACAGTGTGAGAGGTAAGTGGCTATAATGCTTAGTTTTAGTCAACCTAATACAAACTAGCAGAATCCTCAGTGGAGGAAATGTTTTTTCAGATTAGCCTGTGGCCCAGTGATTGATTGATGTGGGAGGGCGCACCCTGCTGCAGCAGTGTCATTCCGGGACAAATGGGCCTGGGTTATAAGAAATCAGACTGAGCAAGCTATGAAGATCAAGCTACTAAGCAGCGTTCCTCCATGGCCTCTGCGTCAGTTCTTCTGCTCAGGTTCCTGCCTTGAGAACTTGCCTTGGCTCTCAGCAATGACAGACTGCAATAGGGAAGTATAAACTAAATAGACCCTTTCCTCCCTAAGTTGATTTTGGCCATGGTGATTACCACAGCAACAGGAAGTAAACTAGAACATTATCCCACCATAAAATGTATTAGATATATGAAAATCATATATTTATGGACAATAGTAATCATGTTTTTCCTATCCAAACAGATGTTTGATTTGGAAATTGCTTTGAAATAACCAGTGCACACACAGACTCACTGTTATTCTAAGATCTTAAATTACTAGATTCTATTGTGAGTTCCCCATAGTCTATGCAATTTAATCTAGCAACATTGATACTCTAATTGCATATATTTCCTTATCTTTTTTTGTATTAGCTCTAGGTTAAGTCTAGATAAGATGAGCTTTCACCACCTGAATTTACAGGGCCCTAATTATCTATTTATATTTTCTTATGTATGGAATCCTATCAGTCACTGAACTCAGTGGATCACTGTCCAGTAGATGTGTCTGCCATGGTAGCCTCCAGTAATCAGGTAAGACTTTCTTGTATTAATATGAACAAACAGTTTGTATAAGTCACCCATAATGGCTAGTTTTGATTATCAACTTGACAGTGAAGGACTACTGAGGTTAGGTTGGCCTATGGACATGTTTGTGGAGTATTACCTTGATTAAATTAATTGAAGTATGAAGATTCATCTACCATAGGTGGTAAAAGACTGGGGAGTGAATATTGAACTCTAACAGGCATAAACTAATTCATCACTCTCTGCTCTTGACTACAGACAGGATATGATAAGCTGCTTCCAGTTTTTTTCTGCCTTGATGTCCGCACCATGGGCTGTAACCTGAATTTCTAGGCTTGCTAAACCATTTGTCTCTCAGTTGCCTTGGCTAGGGTATTTTATCACAGCAACAGTAAACAAAACTAAGATGCTTCCAGGACTCTTGAAGGGAAGCAGAACCAACATTGCCACATAAATTTAAGCAAGTCCTGTCCTGAACAAAAGTTTGTCTCTAAAGGTCTGATGAGAACAGAATTATAGCCTGAAATCAGCTCTGATTCTTGCATCCAAATATTGGGCTCTGCCTCCTCAGGAAGGATGCTATTGTCTAATTCCCAAAAAGGATGAGCTATGCTGAGAAGCCTTACCTAAAACCTAAAGACACATAGCTATTCACCATTTGTAAGTTCTTCATGGATTTCGATGTCAGTCCTGTTTCCAGGGGATTTTTATCTATTTTCAAAATCTAAACAGACTATTAGGAAATCTGGTCTGCACTTGGCAACATGATATAGTGTTGTTTAACTGGCCATGAAAACTACATTTATATATTGATTCTTGTTTCACTATATAGCACATATAAAAAGACTAAAATATTAATAAATCAATGACTGCCACAGGAACTACAATACGACAAATTAAAAGAATAAAATCAGGCTCAATTAAAATTTAAAACCAGTTGGTATTTTTTGAGAACTGCATTAAAATGTTTACAAATATATCTACTGTAAATAGGATGTTAGGGGTAGGTATTTATATTTTTTGTTTAAAATTACTTATATTGGTCTTCCATTTCTTTCTGTAGATATTCTACTTCACCATGATCTGGAAAGTACATTGTCCCAAGTCTGTAATTTGAGTGAACACTGTATTCCTTGTGGTCATCTTGAACATATAACTCATCTGTTATCAGACCCTAGAAGTCTAAAGCCTAAAGTGCAAACTCTGTAGCATGATGATCAAACTGGTTCAGAGTTTAGATACGGGGCATAGAGCCATTCATTTGCTCATGACAGCTACCAAAATCTGAGAAATGGAAAACAAACAAACCTTTCAACATTGCAACTGAGGGATATTGTTGGTCTTTAGGAAACAGTCCTAATTCAGTTGATAACAGTCAGAAATTTCAGTTTTCTCCATTTTTTAGTCCTTTCTTTTAGGCTGGACTTGAACCATCTTTCTTTTAGCCTACCTACTCTCAAAAGCACACACAATAACATTCACACACCAGAGTTTCCTCTTCACCATTTCATTTGCAGAAAAAGTAAAAGCAAAAGACAGAAAAATAATCAGAAAACACTAGGAAGTTATATGAACACCAATTAGGATTGCTCATACTTGTATGTGAAAGATCTGGCCAGAAAGCTGACCGCCCCACCCATCGCTGAAGACAGCTCCTCTGAAGTTCCTGCTAGCCCCGCTTCCCCTGGTCACTTCAGCAAAGTAATGAATGGGAAAGTCCCTACAGAAAGTCTAGAACCACCTCTGTGCTGTGATTATACACACATCACCCAGGTCCAGGCTGTGCCATTGAGCGCACTTTTTCTCAACTCTCATCTTCTTCTATACATGGAATACTGCAATTCACTGAGTGTCAAAAACATCATCTCTAACCATAAAGCCCTGTCGCAAAAAGATGAAAATGGGATGTACTCACTCATAATTGGTTTCTAGCCATAAATAAAGGCCACGCAGTGTATACCTGGTGAACCTAAAGAAGCTAAATAATAAGGTGAACTTAAGGAAAAACATATAGTTATCCTCTTGGCTATGGGAAGTAGACAAAATTGCCGGGGAGAAAATTGGGATCTTGGGGGTGGGGTGGGATGGGGATAAGGGGAATGGGGAGAGAAAGTGAGAAGGGGAGGATTGGGGGATCTTGGGGAAACAGGATGATTGGGATAAAGGAAGGTTGGATAGGGGAGCAGGGAAGCACATATCTTAGTTAAGGGAGCCACCTTAGGGTTGGCAAAAGACTTGAACCTAGAGTGGCTCCCAGGAGCCCAAGGCGATGTCCCCAGTTAGTCCCTTGGGAAGCTGAGGATAGGGAACCTGAAATGACCCTATCCTATAGCAATACTGACGAATATCTTTCATATCACCATAGAACCTTCATCTGGTGATGGATGGAGATAGAGACAGAGACCCACACTGGAGCACCGGACTGAGCTCCCAAGGTCCCAATGAGGAGCAGATGGAGGGAGAACATGAGCAAGGATGTCAAGACCGCGAGGGGTGCACCCACCAACCGGGACAGTGGGACTGATCTATTGGGAGATCACCAAGGCCAGCTGGACTGTGACTGAAAAAGCATGGGATAAAACCGGACTCTCTGATCATGGCAAACAATGAGGACTGATGAGAAGCCAAGGTCAATGGCAAGGGGTTTTGATCCTACTTCATGTTCCGGCTTGGTGGGAGCCTAGCCAGTTTGGATGTTCACCTTCCTAGACATGGACGGAGGAAGGAGGACCTTGGACTTTCCACAGGGCAGGAAACCCTGACTGTTCTTTGGACTGGATAGGGAGGGGGAGAGGAGTGGGGAGAGGGGAGAAGGGTGAGAGGAGGGGGAGGGAAATGGGAGGCTGGGAGGAAGCAGAAACTTTTTTTTTCCTTTTCTCAATAAAAAAAGGAATGTAAATCTATTTTCCAGATAACCATAATCAAGTCAGTTTTTCTAGTTTTAATTTTGACATTTTTTACTAATTTTTTAAAAAAAGAACTTACTTGTGGCTCTGTGATTCTGCAATTCTTGAGACAATTTGGGGACCCAAAATAATTAACAGTCCATATCTATATGTTGAGACAACTTTACTCATTTGATGTTTTTCTAGTTAACACACATTAACATAAAAGGTGACTAAAACGTTAAAGACAGTAACACAACCAATATCCAGATACCTAACATGAATTAATAGACTTCCATGTTTGTTTCTAACTTGAATATGTTACAGACATAGCTGGCATTCCTTTCTCAATTATAATTCTCTCTCTGTCCCCAGAAAAGTTATAGAGAAGCTCTAGAGACATATATCATTAGTAGTAGGCATGAATCCAACTTCCCACTGTTCTTATATTTGCATCATATTTGAGTATAAGTAGTTTATAGGACTGTATTTTGTAATCATAAAACTTATATAAACTAGCATCATTCTTTATGGGTTATTCTGAAGCTGTTCCCACTGCCAGTCATTTTGTTTCTAGTATGAATTTTCATTGGTAACTGTATACTAAATTGTTCTATTGTAACACTTAGATGTAGATACATGCTACAATTTGTTCAGTTTTTTATAGAGATCCTTACTTCCTCTTACTTAAGAAGGCATAAAAAAGGCATGAGATACAAGGATAACAAACAAACTGAACTTCAAATCAAAGCACCAAAAATGGTCAGATACTAAAAATGAAGAAAGGTACCTAGGTATAACTAGGAAAAAACTATTTCTGTTGATCAAATATTAGTAATATATGAGGATAAGATGGTCCCCATGCTTTCTGGATTTCACATCTGGGAGGTGTATCGTAGTGAAGATCTGCTTTGAATCTACAGATTCCAAATTGGTATGGTCAGGCAGGTCAGGTATCCGTGCATTTCACAAAGGAACTGATAAATCAGCTGGTAAAGAATGATGACTAACCTTACACCTTGGCTATGCAAAGAGGACTGCTTTTCCTATTGATCTGTTAAACCTGTTTCTAAGTTTCACAATAGCACTTTATAGGCTACTACACTTTGCTAAATTCTGTGTGGGCCTGAGTAATTGAGCATAACCTGAAGTGCATAGGGACATTATAGTCCAGGCATCTGTGATTTGTATGAATGGAAACTATCCAGGCACATTGGGTGCTTGGTTTGTCTGTAACTCAAACTTCCACAGCAAACATCCCTTTGATGAAGCTGTTGAAATATTGTTAGCTACAGATTCTAAATGAAGGATAAGTCTGGAGGGAAATAAAATACAGAGTCAGATTATCGCCTTGGCAACCAACTTGGCAACCAAGTTGCATTAAAACATTTTCAAACTATTGATTGAAGTAAATAAGCATCAAAGGTGTGTTTTGTTTGCTGATCATTCATGTGTCTTTTTATGGGCAATGTATTTTCTTAATAAAAAAAAGGAGGAACATTGGGGCACTAATTCCTCTCAAGTTTTCTTTCCTAAAAATAAATTCCAATTTTGCTAGAAAAATGCAGTCTCCAATGTACAGTTCAAAGAATTTTCAAAGCCATGTGACACCATCACTTTTGTGTGGAGTTAGGGGTTATAGATCCATGTATAAAGTCAGGGTTTACAGATCCATGTATAAAGTCAGGGGTAACAGATCCTCTGTATGGAGTCAGGGGTAACAGGTCCTCATGGGAATCAGATCTGGACTCCCTGCAATTAATCTTATATGTTGGTGTAATGTTTCATGCAGCATTATGTTTCTGTAACAAGGGCCATGTATGGGAAGTGTTTCTAGGAGAACAGGAATGTTTATAAGTCAAACTGACACCTTTTGATGGAAAGGCAGCTCAGAGAAAGGTCCATTTGCAGAAACAGATCCTAAATATGAATTATTTCAAATGCCGGTCCCCCAAATCAGAACTAATAATGACACAGCACTGTACTGCTAAATACTTTCAATCCAGGATAGAATGCCATGGGACAGGGTGAGCCAAGCCACCCTGACACTTGTAGGCTGGTCCAATAAGAGAGGGTTACTTAAATAAGAACTAAATTATAAAGAACTACTTCATAAGTTCTAGGGAAGCAGCCACCATCTCTCTTTTCCAGTACTTAAATTTACTGTTACTTCAAAACATTTTTGTTCTGAACATTGGAAGAAAAGGCACTAAATAAATTGAAAAATGCAAAACAGTTCACCATTCTTATATGACATGGAATAACCAAATAATTATATTTCATTTATTTTACTCTTAAGAGAAGTTGCAAATTATCTATAATTTGTAGCAAAGGGAATTTTCAGATAATCCAAGCATGGTCCTTACCCTGAAAGCTGCTTGACAAGAGTGGGGGAGGGGTCAGTGAAAAAAGGAAATACAATGATGTTGGACCATGAATACTTTAGGCATTTAGAAATTACAATTTCCGAGAGGGAGTAGGCCTGAGCCAGGACCTCTGTGGGTCCAGGCATTGGTCTGGGACAGCAAAGGAAATAGGCAGAAACCTGGAAACTCTGTGGGTCCAAAGTGAGTATGGGACCTCTGAGGGAATAAGCCTGAGCCAGGTCCTCTGCAGTTCTGGGTGCACATGAGCCTGAGAACTCTGAGGCAGTAGACCAGAGACAGAAACCTTTGTAGGACCAACTCAAACCAAGGGACTTCTGCAGGAGGGGATCCAGACCAGAGTTTGCAGAAGCAGGTCAAAGCTGGTAACCTAGGCCACAGTAGGCCTAAGGCAAGGAACTACACCTTGAGCAACAAACTCCACAGGAGGGGGAATGAACCAGCTACCTAGGGCAGTATGGATCTGAGAAAACAAGCTCCGTGGGAGCAGAAGCCAGGGCCCAAAACAGTCCCAGGACACTGGTGGACCAAGAATGAGCCAGCAACCTGATCCACAGTCAGCAATCTCCGCCAGAACAGGGACAGGGGAGAACTGCTGAGCAATGAGCCAGAGCCAGAGTCTGCTGAGGTTCCAGACATAAATCTGGGACCTTCAAGGGCATAGACCTAAGCCAGGACCCCTATGAGTCTGGTGTGTCTAGGACCTCCCAGGAACTAGGCCTGAGCCAGGACCTCTGCAGATGTGGGTGTGAATATGGGACCTCTGAGGAAGTAAGCAGGAAATAGAGATCTCTGCAGGGTCAGGCATGAGACTGGGACCTCAGAGAGAGTAGGCCTGGGTCAGAACCTCTGTGGATCTGGGCATTAGTCTGGGACACCAAAGGAAAAGAAAGAAACCTGGAACCTCCGTGGGTTCAGGCGTGAGTCTGGGACTTATGAGCGAGTAAACCTGAGCCAGGTCTTCGTTGGTTCTGGGTGCACCAAAGCCTGGGAACTCTGAGGCAGTAACCCAGAGTCAGAAACCTTTTCAGGAGCAACTCAAAGCCACAGATATCTGCATGGGGGCATCCATACCAGGATTTACAGAAACAGGTCAAGTAACCTAGTAGGCCTGAGACAGCAAACTTCAAGCAAAGCACATGAGCACTGAGTAAACAACGGAGTAGCTAGAACTGAGGCACTGACTGTACCATAAGAAACAACCATCTGGGCTTTGGATTTTTTGGCAACCAAAAGATTATTCAACAGAATCTCAGACAGCTCCAACCACACCTATTAGAGAAAAGATGAGTAGAAAAGGTAAGAGCATACACAACATCACAAAGAGCAACACAACACCAGTAAAACCTAAAGACCCTACAAAAGCAAGACCTGAACAACCAAATATAGATGAAGCAGAAGAAAATGTCTTAAAAAAATAACTTCAAGAGAATATTTGAAACTCTTAAAGAAGAAATGAGAAATTCTCTTAATGAAATGGAGGAAAAGACAAATCAAAAATTGGAAGACATCACCAAATCCCTCAAAAAGAAAAAAAAAAAACAAGGAAAAAAAATCAAACATGAAACTATTCAAGACTTGAAAACTGAAATAGAGACAATAAAGAAAACACAAGCTGAGATAATAATAGAAAAAGAAATCATGTGTAAAAGATCAGGGACCACAAATGCAGGCATGAAAAGCAGAATACAAAAGATGGAAAAAAGAGAGAATCTCAAGTGCTGAAGATACAATAGAGGAAATGAACTTGTCAGTTAAAGAAAACATTAAATCTAACAAAAGCTTAATTCAAAATATCCAGGAAATATGGGACACCATGAAAAGGCCAAATATAAGAAAAATAGGTATAGAAAAAGGAGAAGAAGTTCAACTCAAAAGCACAGAAAATATACTTTAAACATCATAGAAGAAAATTTTCCCAACCTAAAGAATGATATGCCTATGAAGATACAAGAAGTTTACAGAACACCAAATAGACTAGATAAAAAAAAAAGTCCTCTTGCCACATAATAATCAAAACACTAAACATACAGAGTCAAGAAAATATTAAGAACTGAAAATGAAAAGGCCAAATAACATATAAAGGTAGACCTATCAGAATTACACCTGATTTCTCAGTGGAGACAATGAAAGCCAGAAAGCCATGGTCAACATTATGCAGACATTAAGAGATCACAAATGAGAGCCCAGACTGCTATATCCAGCTAAACTTTAAATCACTATAGAAGGACAAAACAAGATATTCTATGAAAAGGCTAGATTTAACCAATATCTAGCCACAAACCCAGCCCTACACAAAATACTAGAAGAAAAACTCCAACCCAAGGAAGTTGGCTACACCAACAAAAACACAGACAATTGATGGTCTCACAGCAGCAAATCCCAAAGAAGAGAAAAATGCACAAATTAATACCACCAAAAATGAAAACTAAATTAACAGGAGATGACAATTCACTGGTCATTAATATCCCTTAATGTAAATGGACTCAACTCACCTATAAAAAGGTACAATCTAACAGATTGGATATGATAACAGAATCCATTCTTCTTCTGCATACAGGAAACACATCTCAACTTCAAAGACAGATATCGTCGGAGAGTAAAGGGTTGGGAAAAAATATACCAAGCTAAGGGACATAAGAAACAAGCAGGTGTAGATATCCTAATATCTAACAAAATAGACTTCAAGCTAAAATCAGTCAAAAGAGACAAGAAGGTCATTTCATATTAGTCACAGAAAAATCCATCAAGAGGAAATCTCAATACTGAACATCTATGCCCCAAATACAAGGGCACCCTCATATGTCAAATAAACACTTCTAAAGCTTAAATTATATATTAAACCCCACACATTAATAGTGGGAGACTTTGTCATGCCCCTCTCACCACTGGATAGGCCAGTTAGACAAAAAAAATGAACAGAGAAATAAGGAAACTAACAGATATTATGACTCAAATAGACTTAAAAGATATCTATAGAATATTACACCCACACAGAAAAGAATATACTTTCTTCTCAGCACCTCACAGAACCTTCTAAAACTTTGACCACATACTCAGTACCAAAACAAACCTCAACATATACACCCAAAAAAAAAAAAAGAAAGAAAGAAACTGGAATAACCCAATGTACCTGGTAGATTAACATGGTTTAAAACTAGAAGACAACAGCAATACTAATTCCAGAACCCACAAACATATGGAAATTAAACAATGCTTACCTGAATTATCAATGGGTCAAGGAAGAAATAAGTGGAGAAATTAAAGACGTCCTAAAATTCAATGAATATGACCACACAACATACCCAAATTTATGGGACACAATGAAAGCAGTATTCAGAGAAAGTTCACAGCACTAAATGCCTACATAAGAAGCTAGAGAAATCCCACATTTGTGAATTAACAGAACATTTGAATACTTAGATACAAAAAGAAGCAAACTCACCTAAGAGAACTAGATGGCAGGAAATAACTAAGAGAGCTGAAATCAACAAAATAGAATCAAAGAAAACTATACAAACAATCAATGAGACAAAGAGTTGGATCTTTGAGAAAAATCAACAAAATAGACAAAACCTTATCCAAACTAACCAAAAGACAGAGAGAGACTATCCAAATTAACAAAGTAAGAAATGAGAAGGGGGACATAACAACAGACATGGAAGAAATACAGAGAATCATCAGGTCATATTTTGAAAATCTGTACTCCACAAACTTGGAAAACTTAAAGGAAATGGGCAATTTTCTGCAAATATATCACTTCCCAAATTAAATCAAGACCAGATAAGCAAATTAAACAGACCTATAACTGGTGAAGAAATGGAAAGAGTTATCAAAAGTCTCCTAACAAAAAAAGGCCAAGGACCAGATGGTTTCATCTCACAATTCTACAAGATTTTCAAAGAAGAACTAATACCAATACTCTTCAGATTATTCCACACAATAGAAACAGAAGGAATATTACCAAACTCTTTTTATGAGGCTACAATTATCCTGAAACCCAAACCACAGAAAGATATTACTAAGAAGGAGAATTACAGACCAATCTGACTCATGCAAAAATACTAAATAAAATACTAGCAAAACGAATCGAGGAACACATCAAGGCAGATCTCTGTGAGTTCAAGGCCAGCCTGGTCTACAAGGTGGTTTTTAAACATAATGCAAAGAAAACCAGCCTACAAATCACAATCCCAGAGAATTTAGACAATAATCAGGAGACTAAGAGAGCCAGGGAGGAGAGCATAGAAAAATATAGAGCTCAATAGAAATTTAAAAAATGAAATTACATTTTTCAATTTTGATTTAATGTACATTTCCTCCATGATCAGAAGATCATTTTTCAAACCACATTATTGATGGAAAGACAGCTTACACTTTGGACATCCTAAACTTTGTTACCTGTTTTCTTATGCTTGTTTGTTCAGGTCATTAACTTAAAATGTTTTCATTCTGTTATGATGAACATCTCTCATGTTTGTCTTAAAACAAATTCTTAAATGTTGGAAGTTTTGGTTCAGAGAGTAAAAACACTCCTGAAGCTCTTCGTACATGTTGCAAAGATGCCTTCTCAAGAATAAAAGCACTGTTGCAAAATGCATGCCCCTCCAGGGCTCTGTCATCTATCAGACACATGTCATAAATAGAGAACTCTTCACATCCTCCTTGATTTCTGCAACATTTGGAAATTTTCAAAGTACAGATAATATTTGTACCCTGGGGGAAAATTAATACATATTTATATTACATATGCAAAGAGAATAATTATTTTTCCAACTTTAAATAATGGAAGCAGTATTCTAAGGTTCTAAGGACTCTGCATGGCAGCCCTTACTTAATATACATCTTTGTCAGTGTCCTTTCTACCCCATGATGAAGGCTTAGAGAAGATCATGGAAGACAAGACAGAAAGACTGGAGAGCTGGAAGATAGAGAGAAGAGCTGTGAAATGCTGTCTTCTGGACTTGATAGCAAATTTGGTTAAGCTACACAATACCGGCACAAGGTGAATACAGGAAAAGTCTGACACAAATGGGGGAGGGGATCTTGAGGACTCACACTTTACTGAACAGCATCACTGGCTAGTGATAGTTATTGGGGCAAGGGAAAAGTTTTGAGGGTATGGTCACTGGTAGGTCTTCCATGCTCTGGTGGATGGTCTTACACCCATGCACATATTGGTAACAATAACTGGACTTACTGGATTAATAATAATAATAATAATAATAATAATAATAATAATAATAAAGAAGATATGAAGTTGAAGGGGGAAATAGGAATGGATGTGATCTTATTTCATAGTATAGGCATATGAAAGTCTCAAAAATAAGGAAGCATAAAAACCTCAGGTTGATGGATGTAAGAAATAATCTGAAACAAAGAAGTCCATTTTTAGCATCATGTAGCTAAGGACATGACATATTTTCCTTGTGACCCTTTTTCACAGCTGCCAAAGTCATGATGCTTGGAAGGCAGCACAGCGCACCTCTGAACCCTGTCCTTATGAACTAAGGTTCTCAGTAGCATAGTACACTGATTATTTAAACATATATGTTAACCTTTATTAAAGTAAACAACTACCAAATAAAATAAAATATAGTCATACAATCAGAAACTGTGACTGTCACCACTGCAACCTTACAAAGCTTATGAATGAAACTCTTCAATATCCTCAAGTTACATTATTTTAAGCTACACTATTTCTGATCAACAGGTTCACATTTTGTTTTTCAAGATGTGAGTCAATGGAGAAGACAACTGCTTTCTCAACTACTTTCCTTCTGCATAGTTACTTTGCTCAGAGCTATGATCTAAATTCTGGTAGAAACAGCCAGGAAGGATTTACTTTGGTTCAGGGTATCAGTAGCTTTTATCTGCAGGTGACTGGCCTCATGTGTTTGAACAAACATTTTGACTGTAAATATGAAGTATCAGAGGACAATTCACACTAGGGTGCACAAGTTGTAGAAAAAGATGATAAAGGAGATGGAGTCAGGGAAAGACAGCATGCAAGAATATATCCAGAGCAATCTACTTTCTCTGACTCGGTCTCCCCTCCCCTTATTGTAACGTCACGAGTAGTTCTAAGTTAGTTTACAGCTGGTATTGCAAATGCCTTTAAAGATCTCACTAAATGCATGCTTGCTACTGTTTGTTTTACTTTTAAGCCTTGCTTGAGTCAAAGCTACTGCCCTAAAGTTTAAGGCACAGAGCAGGTGTTTAATGCAATTTTGTTCATATCTAGACTTTTACAGATTCCCTCAGATATATTACTCCATAAATTCCAGTGAACATTCTACCTTTTATCTATTTTGGAAAACAAGCTGATAAAAAACAAATAAACACAAGAGACTAAATTATACTTGTGATACAACTCAAGAATAAACTTGCATTTTATCTGTCGACTGGGACACTTTTCATTCTAATGACATACTGAGCTAGCAAGGGTGTGAAGAAAACATCAATCATGTTTTCCCATAATGCCCCATAACTTTATTTCAGTTTGTTGAACCTCTAGAATTGTGAAAAGAAATATGCCAGTGTTATCCAAAGTGCTCTTTATGTTTATGTATTCATTTTAACATCCACATCAAGTAAAATATCCTGAAAATTCTAATGGCATTTGACATAGGCAACACATGAGTTGGTAAATCAAGCACAACAGTAGAAGAGCAGAGACTACAGTTCTAGCCCCTGAGAACACATCCAGTGCCCCATCCCCACCCACTGCACCCCATCCCCATGACCAGACAGCACTAACCTCGCCGTTCACCCCTACCATCGCATGCCTCATCAGCTACCACCTGAGCCACAGGACCTATCTACAACAATTGGACAAAGATATGAATTTATAATAGTTGAAGAATATGTTCAACAACATGAAGAGAAATATGGCAGCACCAGAAACTAGTGGTTTTATCATAACAAGACTTGACTATCACAATAGACTTTAAAAATAACTTTATGAAGATAATAGAGGTTGTCAAAGATGAAATAAAAAAATTTCCTTAAAGAAATGTAGGAAAAGACAAAAAATGGAAAAATCAATAAACCCCTTTTTAAAAAGCTATAAAAAAAAGACAAAAAATTAAACAAGTGAAGGAAAGAGTAGAAGCCTTAAAAACTAAAATGGAGACAAAAATACGCAAACTGAGGGAATTCTGGAAATGAAAAATCTGGCTAAACAAGCAGGAACTGCAGAAACAAGCATAACCAACAGAATGCAAGAGATGAAAGAGAGAATCTTAGACTTGAAGATATAGATTCATCGATCAAAGAAAATGCTAAATCCAACAAATTCTTAACACAAAGCATCCAGAAAATCTGGGACAACATTAAAAGATCAAACCTAAGAATAATAGGGATAGAAGAAGAATTCCATCTCAAAGGCACAGAAAATATACTCAGTAAAATCATAGAAGAAAACATTCCCAACCTAAAGAAGGATATACCTATGATGGTACAAGAAGCTTACAGAACAACTAAATAGACTGAACCAAAAAAGGTCCCCTTGCCATATAATAATCAAAGCATTAATCATACAGAATAAAGAAAAATATTAAGAGCTTCAAGAAAAAAAGTCAAGTAAAATATAAAGGCAGACCTATAACAATTACACTCAGCTTCTCAATGGAGACTCTGAAAGGCAAAAGATCCTGAATAGATGTTCTGAAGACACTAAGAGACCACGGATGCAAGCCCAGACTACTATCCTAGCAAAGCTTTCAGTCACCATAGACCAAGAAAACAAGCTATTCTATGACAAAACCAGATTAAACAACATCTATCTACAAATCTAGCCCTACAGAAAGTACTAGAAGGAAAACTCCAACACAGAGAGGTTAGCTTCAACCATGAAAACACGGGAAATAGATAACATCACACCAACAAATACAAAAGAAGAGAAATAAGCAAGCACTATCACAACCAACAAAACCAAAAATTAAAGGAATTAACAATCATTGGTCATTAATATTTCTTAATATCAATGGAATCAGTTTACCTATAAAAGGCACAGTATAGCCAAATTGATATTAAAACAAGACCTGTCCTTCTGTTGTAAACCAAAACCACACCTCAACCTCAAAGACAGATATTTCCTCAGAGTAAATGGTTCAGGAAATTTTTCCAATGAAATGAATGTATAAAACAAGCTAGTATAGCAATCCAAATACCTAACAAAATAGACTTCAAAGTAAAATCAGTCAAAAGAGATGGAAAAGGACATTACATATTCATCACAGGAAATATCCATCAAGATAAATGCTCAATTCTGAATATCTTTGCTCAAGTACAAGGGCACCTGCATTTTTAAAAGAAACATTACTAATATTTAAATCACACATCAACCCCCTACACAAGTGGAGACTCCAACACCCAACTCTCACCAATGGACAGACATCAAGACAGAAATTTTACAGAGAAATAAGGGAGTAAACAGATGTTATGACTCAAATGGACTTAACAGACATCTATAGAGCATTTCACCCAAACATAAAAGAGTATACCTTCTTCTCAGCAACTCATGGAGCCATCTCTAAAATTGATCACATACTCAATAACAAAGTAAACTTCAACAGATACAAAAAAAATTGGAATAACCCCTAGTATCTTATTGGATCACCACAGCTTAAAGTTAGAATTCAGCAACAAGACTAATTGCAGAAAGTCCACAAACTCATGGAAGTTGAACAATGCTCAACTAAACCGTAACTGGGTCAAAGAGCAAATGAAGAAAAAAAGATTTCCTAGAATTCAATGAAAATTAAAGCACAGCATATGAAAACTTATAGGACATGAAAACAGTACTAAAAGTTCATGTCACTAAGTGCCTACAAAAAGAAGTTGGAGAAATCTCACACTAGTGAATATTTGAAAGTTCTAAGAACAAAAAAAAAAAAAAACTCACCCATGAGGAGTATGGCAGGAAATAATCAAATTGAGGATTAAAATCAATAAAATAGAAACAAAGACAACAATACAAGGAATCAGTGAAACAAAGAGTTGGTTCTTTGAGAAAAATCAAAAGATAGACAAACCTTATTCCAAACTAACCAAAAGGCAGAGAGAGAGAATATCCAAATTAATAAAATCAGAAATAAAAATGAAGATATAACAAAAGGCACTGAGTAAATCCAGAGAAACTTTAAGTCATACTTTAAAAACCTGTACCTCACAAGCAACAACAATAACAACGACAACAACAACAAAGGCAGATGGTTTGGGTGCAGAATTCTATCAGAATTTCAAAGATCTGTACTCCTCAAATTATTGCACACACTAGAAACCAAAGGAACATTTCAAATTCTTTTCACCATGTTACAAGTACCTTGATACCCAAATGACATAAAGATGCAACAAAGAAAGAGAATTACAGACAAACTACCCGTGAAGATATTAACACAAAATACTCAACAAAATACTGGTATACCGAATCCAAGAACACATCAAAAAAAATCATCCAATGTGACTAAGTAGACTTCATCCCAGAGATGCAGGAATGAGTCAACATCAAAACATCAGTCAATATAATCTACCATATAAATAAATTGAAAGAAAAAGACCACATTATCATCTCATTAGATCCTGAAAAAGCCTTTCACAAAATCCAACCCCCTTTCATAATAAAGGTCTTGGAGAGATCAGAGATGCAAGGGACATTCCTAAACATAATAAAGACAATATACAACAAGCCAACAGCCAACATCAAACTAAATGGAGAGAAACGTAAAGCGATTCTATGAAAATAAAGAACAAGAAAAGGCTGTCCACTCTCCCCATATCTATTCAATATAGTACTCAAAGTTCTAGCTAGAACATAAAAACAACAAAAGGAGATCAAAAAGATGCAAATAGGAAAAGAAGAAGTCCAACTTTTGCTATTGGTAGATAATATGATAGTGCACTTAAGTGACCCCCAAAACTCTACCAGTGAACTTCTGCAGCTAATAAATACCTTCAGTAATGTGGCAGTATATAAGATCAACTCAAAGAAATCAGTAGCCCTCCTATACACATATAATAAATAGGTTATCATCAAAATAAGAAATCAGAGAAGTGTCACCATTTACAATAGCCACAATTAACAAAACATATCTTGGAGTAACTGAAACCAAATGAGTGAAAGACCTGTATGACAAGAACTTTGTTTTTAATGAAAGAAATTGAAGATCTCAGAAAAATCAAAAGATCTCCTATGCTCTTGGATAGGTAGGAGCAACATCATAAAAA
Organism: Alexandromys fortis; assembly: GCF_014885135.2. Taxonomy (NCBI): domain Eukaryota; kingdom Metazoa; phylum Chordata; class Mammalia; order Rodentia; family Cricetidae; genus Alexandromys; species Alexandromys fortis. The sequence goes on along the minus strand of NW_026068037.1, from coordinate 4,170,058 downwards.
TGGCAACCTTACCAAAAGCAATTTACAGATTCAATAAAATCTCCATCAAAATCTTCACAGATATCAAAATAAAAAAAATACTCGACTTCATATAGAAAAGAAAACAGGAAAGCCAAACAATACTGTACAATAAATGAACTTCCAGAGGCATCACCATGCCTGACTTCAAGCTCTATTATAGAGTTTTAGTAATAAAAACAGTTTGATATTACCATAAAAACAGACACATAGATCAAGGGAATTAAACTGAAGACGATTGATTATACTTATCACACGCCTATGAACACCTGATTTTTGACAAAGAAGCTCAAATTATACAATGGAAAAAAATAGCATCTTCAACAAATGGTGCTGGCATAACTGGATTTCGACATATAAAAGAATGCAAATAGGTCCATGTCTATCCCCATGCACAAAATTTAAGTCTAAATGGATCAAAGGCCTCATTATAAATCCAGTTATATTGTACCTGATAAAAGAGAAAGTGAGAAGTAGCCTTAAATACATGAGCACAGGAGACCACTTTCTAAATATAACACCAGTAGCATGGACATTGAGAGCAACAATTAATAAATGAGACATTCTGAAATTGAGAAGCTTCTTTAAGATAAAGGACATGGTCAATAAAGATGAACAGTAGTTTATAGAAGGGGAAAAGATCTTCACCAACCCCACATCTGACAGAGGGTTGATCTCCAAAATATATAAAGAACTCAAGAAACTAGACATCAAAATATCAAATAATCCAATTTAAAAATGAAGGACCTATCTATACAGAGAATTTTCAACAAAAGAAACTCAAATGGCAAAAAGACACGTAAGGAATTGCTCAACATCCTTAGTCATCAGGGAAATGTAAATCAAAATGACTCCGAGATATCACCTTATATCTCTCAGAATGGCTAAGATCAAAAACACTAATGACAGCTTATGCTGGAGAGGATGTGGAGTAAAGAAAATACTCCTCCACTGCTGGTGGCCGTGCAAACTTGTACAGTCACTTTGGAAATCAGCATGGTGATTTCTCAGAAAATTTGTAATCAATCTACCTCAAGACTCTGTAAGACCACTCTTGGGCGTATACCCAAAGGATGCACAATCACAACACAAGGATATTTGCTCAGCTGTGTTCATAGCAGTATTATTTGCAGTAGCCAGAACCTGAAAATAACCTAGATGCCCCTCAACCAAAGAATGGATAAAAAAAAATGTGGTACATTTACATAATGGTGTATTACTCAGTAGTAAAAAACAATGGGATCTGAAGAATGGATAAGGAAAATGTGGTGCATTGACACAATGGAATACTACATAGCAAAAATAAATAAGTAAATAAAAAATGGCATCTTGAGATTTGCAGACAAATGGATGGAGCTAGAAAACATCATATTGAGTGAGGTAACCCAGACTCAGAAAGACAATTATCATAAGTGGTTTTTAAACATAAAGCATTTAAACATAAAGCAAAGAAAACGCCGACAAATCATAATCCCAGAGAACCTACACAACAATGAGGACCCTAACAGAGACATACATAGATCTAATCTACATGGGAAGTATAAAAATAGAAGATCTCCTAAATAAATTGGGAGCATGGGGACCATGGGAGAGAGTTGAAGGGGAGGGGAGAGGAAGGGAGGTGAGCAGAGAAAAATGCATAGTTCAATAAAATCAATAATAAAAACAAATGGTACCTTAAAATTTGCAGGCAAATGGATGGAACTAGAAAAAAACATACTGTGTGAGATAACCTAGAACAACACATTATTTCCTCACACATTAAGTTGATATTAGATGTAAAGCAAAGGATAAAAATGCTAAATTCCACAGCCTCGGAGTAGCTAGGTAAATAGGAGTACCCAAAGAGGGACATACATGGAGGGCCCCAGGAAAGGGAATTATTTAAGATCTCCTGGGTAAACTGAGAAGGGGAATAGAAAGGAGGGAATGGGGAATGGGAACATGGCATCTCTAGATGGCAGAGTTATGGAAAAGACTGAGGCAGGGGACAATGAAAGAGATATCTTGATAAAGGGGTTAGGGAGAAACCAGGTGCTAGGGAAATTTCCGGGAATCACAAAGATGACTCCAGCTAAGACTCATAGTAATAGTGGAGAGGGTAGCTGAACTGGCCTTCCCCTATAACCAGATTAGTGACTACCCTAATTGTTATCATAGAACATCATGGAAGCAGATCAACAGCCAACACTGGACTGAGCTCCTGGAGCTTAGTTGGAAACAGGGAGGAGGAATCATATGATCAAGGGAGGCTCAAGATCATGGATGGGAAAACCATAGAGACAACTGACCCAAGCTAGTGTCAGTTCACAGATTCTGGACATACAGCTGGGGATCCTGCCCAGCTAAGCCCTCTGAATGTGGGTGACAGTTATGTAGCTTGATCTGTTGAGGAGGCTGGCAATGGGACCAAGACTTATCCTGGGTACATGAACTACTTTTTAGAGGCCACTCCCTTTGGTAGGATACCTTTTTCAACCTTGATATATGAGAGAGGGGCTTGGTCCTGCCTCAACTTGGTAGGACAGACCTTGTTGACTCCCTAAGGGAGGGTTTACCTCCTCTGAGTAGTAGTGGGTAGGGGTGGAATAGGGAGAGGTACAGGGCTAGAAGAGAGGAGAGAGGGGAACTAGACCTAGTATGTAAAATGAAAAAAGAAAGAAAGAAAGAAAGAAAGAAAGAAAGAAAGAAAGAAAGAAAGAAAGAAGGAAGGAAGGAAGGAAGGAAGGAAGGAAGGAAGGAAGGAAGGAAGGAAAGAAAGAAAGAAAGAAAGAAAGAAAGAAAGAAAGAAAGTCAGAAAGACAGAAAGAAAGAAAGAAAGAAAGAAAGAAGAGGAGAGGATAGACTATTTTTCTGTCTGGGTTTGTTTCAGATGAAGCTTTACTATGTTGCCCCAACTGTCTTGAACCATTCTGTTGCCTCAGTTTCCTGAGCAGCTTAGTCTCTAGGTGTGTACTGCTACATCTAGCTTAGGAGTCTAAATATTTTAAGTGTTGAGAATGATAGAATTGTCTTTATTAATGTTCAACTGGTGCTATATTGTGATATAAGCCACAAAATATGCATATATAAAATGTTAAAATGTATTTACGCAAGTGTCCCATCATCTTTTTTTTCCCTTTTTAACTACTGCTTGTTCAAATGAAGGGAATGAATTGGTTGGTGTTTGTGGGATCACATAAGACTATTCTAGGGCCATTTTGAATTGGCTGTATGTGGTGAATTTATCCTGAAGAAATAAATCTCCTCTGCTCAGGGGTCCACACAGAAAAAAAAAATGTCCATAACACTTCTGATTAATATGCAGTCCCAATGAGGAATTCTGAAAGTACACAGCATTGCACATGGGAAATACTCACAATGAACACTTGTTTCCCATCTAAATGTTTTTGTTTCTATAATCATCAATATTGTTTATTTTAATTTTTAAAATTTTGTGTATGTGTGTGTTTATGTGTGTGGGGGAGTGGGATGGGGGTTTTACAGGTCAAAGAACAGCCTGAAGGAATCAATTCTTTCCTTCTGCCATGTAGTTTCCAAGGCTTGAACACAGGGAAGTCAGACTTGGCGGCAAGCACCTTTACCCACTAAACCAGCATATAATATCATCAGTATTCTTGAAGCCAAACAAGTACAGACTCAGATCACAGCACTTATTTTGAGCCTTGGCACAGCTTACTGAGCTGTAGCACTGGAATGCATGATACTTACTTTTGAGGGGGAGTGTTTCCCTGAATCTGCCTCATTAACTACATATTTCAGGTATTCCTTGTGCTGCTTCATTGCTCGACTTGTGCCTCATCCATCCAGAGCACAGCAGCTATTGTGACTTCATTGTGTAGGATCTGTCTGTACCACTGTGTAATTCTTTTGAATAATGCTGTGGAGAATAGAACTTTGACTGAGTTGGAAGAAATGAGAGCACTGATGACTGGGGACAAAAGAAGTCAAACGGGAAAAAAAATCAGAATTGGATATGTTTTGTTTCTTTAAAAGAATAGAAGAAAACCAGACTGGGAGACCCAAGGATGACATGGGCTCCCCAGAAGAACGAAGAAACTGACCATCTTATGCATATGTACAAGTTACAAATTCCAGGGCTTGAAAGGAGTAAATCCTCCAGTTCAAGGAAAAAAAAAACCCATGCAGACCTTAGGGGAGAAGGAAACAGTTCTGAAATCAAGACAAAGTCTATGCTAGAGTGGAGGGGTGAGGACAAGAGAACAGGAATCTCTGTGTGTCCAGGACTGTGCAGGCATTGCAGAGTCAGAGTACTGCTGCTTTTCCCTGGTAGTGGCAAGCTTTGAGGACATTTTAGGAGTCCTGCTACTACAGAGCTCTGCCAAACTCTAGGAGGCACCATTCAGATCATACTGAAATTCATGAAAAGCATTCCAAATCTGACAGGAATCTTGTTGCATATTACATATAATATCTTATACTACAGATATCATGTGAAATGTCTCATAAAATATAAAACAAGAGCAGATACTTTCTTCTCCTAAAGCCCTTCTATCAACATTGTTGGCATTGTTCAATAAAATCTGAGTTTCCAATATAAAACCCTTCAATATTTTTCAAATTATATCTCTGAAAAGAAGCTTCATATTAATATTACCAGAAAGCCTAAAACTGTGGCAAGCGTCATATAGTCAATAAAATATCAAAAAGGTTATTTAAGAAAATAAATACATTTTTCTCATGATGAACCATAGAAGACTTGCGTTAATAATTAATACCTATGACAAGTCACAAAATAAAACCCATTTCTTTTTCGGGGAGAGGATTTTTCGAGACAGGATTTCTCCGTAGCTTTTTGGTTCCTGTCCTGGAACTAGCTCTAGTAGACCAGGCTGGCCTGGAACTCACAGAGATCTGCCTGCCTCTGCCTCCCGAGTGCTGGGATTAAAAACGTGTGCCACCGCTGCCCAGCTTAAAACCCATTTCTAAAGTCACTATCAAGTATGTATTTTTACCTAAAACACTAGAAAACTATCCAAGGGATAATAAAATTCATATGCATGTTGTGTGTGAATATATATGACCTGTATGAGTTTTATACTAACTTGAGATCTCTATCTCAGACAAGAAATTGTCTAAGTCACATATAAATGTGGAGGACCAAGAAACAACAACTATTCCTCAAACATGTGAGAAATCTGACTGCAAGGCTTGAAATTAACAGGAATCGTCAAGAACACATCAATCAAACACAATGTCAATAAGGCAATTTCTTGAGACAATGATTTATAGCAACTTTTCAGGTTTAAGGCAACTTTCTTATTATTTAGAAATCAGAGAAAAACTTTCAATCTGACAAACCCTTAAAAGGAAAACATTAAAAACCATTCACAACTAGGCCAGTAATTACATCTCTGCACAGTGGACATATAGGCACCCTCGCTTGTGTTTTCTGCTTCACTGAGTGACTGAAAAGCTGGAGAAACATTGTCAAGTCATGAAAGCTTCACCACCTCAGTATCCTAGCCTGTAGCTGATGGGTTGTATCTTTATGGACTTAATTTTCTATAAATTAATCCAACACTTATTTTCTATAAATCTACAATACCTGTACAAAATTTCCTCCCACACTGACATCTGTCTAAATTCCTCAGGCAAGCAATCAACAGTCTCCAAGTTCATACTCTGATCTTGGCTTCCATCTTTATTTTACTCTGTTTTGGAAACCATATCAATATCTCATCTGGATCTACTTTCTCTTGCTCTTCATTATGGTTGGTTACCTTTTTTTTTTAAATTTCTTTCCTTTTTCCCCAATTAGACTACCTTTCACTGTCTTCTGTGTTATTATCAGCCCTCTTGTGTTAGAGTTTTGGTAAGTGTCATCATTTCATGGGTGTGTCTTATGCCAGGTTGTTGTGCAGTGCCAGCAAGACCTGTTCCAAAACATTTCCTTTGGGATGACTAGTGATTACTGCTTTGGTGGAAGAAAATAAAAGTTCACAACATAAAATCAAAAGCAAGTCTTCATCATAAAAATTCTTGCAGGATGAATGTTTTATAGTAGAAATGACTGTATTTAATATAATGGCAAATTGTTTATTTAAACATAGGCCATCTATGATGCATGCTTTTCAAATAACAACCATCACTGAGAAGACTTCACAGCAACTTTTAGTGAACTGATTCTAAGTGTTCCAAAAAACTAACAGCTGGAATAAGGCTAAATAAGTTCCAAATTGGAATATTCTGACATGGGAATATGTCATAATTTGTCTATTTGATATTCATGAAAAAGTGGTCTCAGTTAGGGTTAGAATAATATATTTTCTATGAAAGGAAAAACATGATTTTTGACACCACTGAGAGAAAATTACTTCAACTAATTTTAACATCACTGTAAATCCTATCTTTTAAGGTACTCATACATTCTCCCAGAGGGACATGAAAGTCAATGCATGGTTGGCCACTCATACATCTTAATCTTCTTTCATTTCTATTCCGTACCAAATACAGTTTTAAACATATTATCTTGTTATATCCTCCCCAAGCGTGGTTTTGCATGACTCTATCTCAGGAACAGTAACAAACATCAAAATATTTAAGATGAAGTTAAAAAGTGGAATAGTGGTGTGAAGGGACACATGAATAAAGTAATCGCACACTAGCTCTGAATAGGGTATAATAAAAGGTTCTTTATTTAAGGGGGAACTCACAGATCACAATGGGGAACAGGAATGGAATCCAGCATCCAGGTGTGAGAGTGGAGGGAGAAAGAGAGCAGTGGACATGCTCCTTTTGGTAGCAAAGGCCATGCCCAACCTGGTTCAGCCTCTCAAAGCCCATTGGCTGAAGGAGGTTCCCCATCACCTCCCCTGTTTGCCAAAATAAGAGAGTTCAAAACCCAATACAATACTATATTCAATAAGAAGAGTTATCAAGTATAAAAATTAAAATTATAACCAACATAAATAATATTAAGCAAGAAATGTAAAATGTTTTAATAAATTTATATCCTAAGGAGTCTAAGTCTTGCATTAGAAACTAACTATGACTACCTAGTCTTCAACCCCTTCAAAGACCTGAGAAGGGAGATAATATTACTTGATTAGGCAGAAAGTGCAATCAATCAGCTTCCAAAATATACATTAGATGAAAGAGACAACTGGTTACCTGGGCAATTACCCAAAGTCTCATTTGCAACACTGGAGCAACCAACTTTGGCTAAGGTCATTTTCAGAGGCAAAAAAATTTTCAAAACCATCTTACCCTGTCTTGGCAATGTTTGGTAGTTCTTTTCCTTGTGTCCTTGTTCAGTCCAGATACCATGCATTTTGTCACTGATCAAGGCATGGCTAGTTCCTTGCCCAAAGGGCAGTTTTGTCAAGAAAAAAAAAAAAAAAAAAAAAAAAAAAAAAAAAAAAAAAAAAAAAAAAAAAAACTCCAAGAGGAATGTTGTTGGTGTTCAACATTCTCTAGGGAATAGATCAGTGCTGCCAGGAGCATTCCTGTCTCAAGTCAACAGAACCCTGTTATTTAAATGCCATATTTTACATTTGTTTGAAATAGTTGAAGATTACCTATTTATGCAGAATACAATCTCTATAATCTAAAGAACCTGATTGATTAATCTAACTGTAAGTATGACAAACATGGATGACAATTGACCTATAATACTTAATACCTGTATAATTAAAGATTAAAACATCATATTAGAATATTAAACAATCTTTAAACAACTGTGCAGCAAATAAGGACAAAGACCCGTAGAGACAAGATTTGCCATTCATTCTGAGGATTCGCTACAGGTAAAAAGTTTCTCTAGTGATTGGCTCCTTTACTTCCCTAATCTTTCAGCCTTTACCCCAGTATCATTCCAGGTTTTTATTTATAAGACCAATTAGATTCATGCTGCATTCCTTCCTTTCTTAAGTTTCTGTCAAACTTTAGCTTTTGTTATAGTCACACAAAAACAACCATACAGGAAACTGGTACCAGAGAAATGGGCTTTGGCTGTGAGGAAACTGATGATGGTTCTCAGGCTCTTACTGTGATTTCATGGAGGAATATGCTGAGGTTTATCAAGCTAGAGGGGCCATAGAAAGCTTAAGCTTGTCTGGGAGCTGAGAGACCAGAAAGCTGATGGGAATATAAACAGTAGGGAAGGCTGTGCTTCTAAGGTTTCAGGATAGAACAAAGAACTCTATCAAGAACTAGATGGCAAGCCACCGGTGGCTCTAACAATATAACTCTAACAATCTGGTTATATTTTGTCCATGTTTTAAAAGTTGGAGTGAAGCTAAACCTGGAAGTAATGAATTAAGAAAGAAAGAGATTCCCAGAAAGCACAACATTCAGATTGTGGCATGACTACTGTCTGTTACTTTTAGCCAGGTTTATAGTGAGGACTGGGAGAGTGGGGGGAAGGATAACATAATGAAATAAAACAATGCAGTTTGGACTTAAGTATAAGCAATTTAAAGTTGCAGTTGAGTGTGGTTGAGTGTGGACATGGCAGCTAATCTGTAAAGTCCAGCACCACAAAGAGAAGCCAGACATTCTGAGTTGATCAGCATAGGTGCCACATAGCAAGAGCATAGGAATGACTTCTTTCAAAGGAAGGAGTGGCTTAAATGGGAAAGACTATATGGCAGCCCACTACAGAGTAGTGAGAGAATCCATGTAGAAGAGTGATTTTCTGAGTTCATTTGCAGTGTTACTCAAATTACAGAAGCAGTCCAAGGGGCCTGGGTCTTTCTGTAGTTGTGGGAAAACTTAGCAACATCCTCATGGTGTGTTCTGCAGGCACATAGAATGCTAGAGCTATGGCATCGTGGGTCTCAAATTGACACCAGAGTACCAGAGAAAACCCTGTGATGACAGACAGTATCAATGAGTCAGGGTTCCACACAGAGATTGCATAATAGGGTGGAGGTGACACACGAGATTTTAAGTAAAGCCTAAGTTGTAATGGTGATCATAGTGTGTTGGAGACCCAGGGATATGTAACACCTGCTACAGACACTGAGTTTTTTCATCCTAATAAATAGACTATATGGGCTAAATGTTGCAGGGCCATAGGTGTGGGCTTTCCAAATACCTTTAAGCTTAGATGATCCTAACTCATGCTCACACATCATACTGGAAGAGTAAGGCTTAATGTTTCATTGCTGGGCTTCAGCCTTGCTTTGGTCCAGTTTTTCTTTTTCTTTTCTCCTGGTTTCTTCTTTTGAAATGGAGCTGTGGAAATTCCTGTACTGTGCTATTGTATATTAGTCATGTAAGTTACTTTGGTTTGTTTTGTTACATGGGTTCATTTGCCTTTCCTTTTTTAATTTTATTTTATAGTACTGCTTTCAGTCCCAGTGGAAACTCTGGACTTGTGAACAGCATTGGAAATATTAAAATTAATAGTTCCTATTAAAGTTGGACAAAGTGTACTTTTCATTATGCAATGACCCTGGGTCTTTGGGGATGAGGATCAGAATCTTATAGTTTGAATTCACAATGCCCCCATCTAATGTTTATAATGGCAAGTCCTTAGATTGTGCCATGTGTGAAGCCATGTGTGGAGGTAAGACCTTCTAGAAGTAGATCACTGTATGGGCATTGAAGGGGATTTCATGACTTAATTCTAGTCTAGGTTCTAGTATAGTCCATATTTCCTGCTTTGATTCCATTTCTTGACCACATGCTTCCATTGCCCATTAACTCTACCATGTTTTCTCCACCACGAAAATGTGAATCACCTCTAAAACCATGAATAAAATAAAACCTTTGAAGCTGCTTCTGCCAAGTTGTTTCATAACAGTGCTGAGGAAGTAAGCAATACAGCAGTTTTTTATAAAGGTAGAGGCACAGTATATGACATTCTGCTAAGGGAGAGCTCACAGTGTTGATAGAAGGTGAAAAACCATTTGTATACAGGGAAGTAGTGGATAAATTTGACCACATAAAAATTTAATTTTATGTACAGACATTAGAATAGAATTGTTGGGTAACACAGGCCTCTGTTCAAATAAGCTACACCTGGACTTGATAGTTTCATACCAGAATCACCCATCGTGGTACCTGCTATCAGGTGTTTGAAGAAACACAAAAGGGGGCAGGGGTATGACTGTGCCCTCTATAATCACTTGATTCTGTAGATATTGAAAATGCAGCTCTTTCTTCATTAGAAAGCCGAGTGTAGAGAATATCCTTTAATACATCTATTTGTCTACATCTGTTTGGCACCTTGATTTTGGCACTGATTTATTTATTCTCAAACTAGGTTAGTGTAGCCAGTACAAGATAAACTAAATATGTATGTTCTCAATGCAAGCCCACACTTAGATGCAACTCCAAATCGCCTGCACATACATGCAAGAAAGTACGGCAGAAGGGAAACATAATGGAAGATAACATGCTATGAGCCCACTATGTATGAGAATGGATGAAGACACATACATATGTACATGTGTAAAATCTGGAATTAAACTAGGTGCTCATAAATGCTAGGAAAGGGCTCCATTGCTGAGCTATAGCTCTTTATCAGCAGCTTTTGAAATTTTACTAAGATGAGTTCATGCTAATGTTTCTAGATCTTAAACTTAGACCTCTTATTTCAGCCCTCTGGGCACTTATGATTCAAGGGTATTGGCATGATCCTTTCTGAAAACCTTATAAACATACATGATTGTGGGTTGTGTACCAGCAATGCTCTGGAGCTTGGGGTTCTTCAAATTGCTGACCAGTCTTTACTGTGAAAGAATACATTCTGATCAAAATAAAAAGGGGAGTTGATTGGGGGAGGGGGAGGGAAATGGGAGGCAGTGGCAGGGAGGAGGCAGAAATCTTTAATAAATAAATAAATAAATAAATTTTTTAAAAAAAGTAAAAAAGAACCATGCTTTCTTCTGAACAGACTCATGTGTACTAGCAGGGCACCATTGCTCAGGAAGCATGTGATAAATTGCCAAACAAGGACCGAGACAGGTTTATTGCTCATGGTGGATTGAAGGATCAAATGTGCTGCCACAGTCAACAGATACCCCTGATACTCACCTGTCTTATCCCGTCCAGTCACCCATAATGTTGCTATCCATGAGTGAACATGGTTGGAAATAATCAATGCCACATTGCAGGAAGTGTGTAACCACCTTTCCCCCTGCAGTCTTATCCATTGTTGATGTGTGGATGACCTAGTTTAACAGTGAAGGATTCACTGTCAGGCCGGGCTGCTAAGCACTTTCATGAACTACCAATGTTTTCACTTATAAGAAAATTGCTTATAGCAGTATTCCAAAGATTTCTTCAAGGCATCATGAGACTCGAATGGGCTCTTTCCTAGTGAAACCCAGAACTTCAAGAGTCAAGGTGACTCAGGAGCCAAGGTGCTCATGCAGACTATATGAAGTGTGCAAGCTGAACTCCCAGATAGAGCTGCAGTTTCAGCTGGAACCTGGAAAGTTCTGCTCACCCAACTACCATGTGCCTATATATCTGCAGGAGGCCAGAATACAAAGCAGCAGTGTGAAGAAGTGTATTTTCCCTTGCTAGACTCCACATTTGACAAGAACAGATGCTATAACAAACAGCTCATTATACATAAAATGGTGGGTTGGAAGACCAAGAAATGCACAGGAGCTGAACCATCTCTGAGGTTCTTTGGAATTTCTCCTAGCATAGGCTACCAGGAGCCCAGCAGAGGCCTTGAAGTGATTATTAAAGTAATTGGATGTGACATCCAAAGACTCTTTTAACCTCATTCACTCCAATGATGTCAGAAAAAAATGTCTCCAGCAGCACTTTGCGGTCACTTTAGGAGCCTTTTACTTCTGATGTAAGTAGAAAAGTCACAGTAAGTCCTCGGATCCAGTTGATGTGTGGTCCCAGTGATGCTTCTCCATGTGTCAAATACAAGTGTAACCAGTCAAATGAGGTTCCTGCCTTCCCAGAAGGAGCTGATTTCAGGAGATAGGGAAGAACAGCCCCACCAGGATATGCTGTCACCACTGGCATGACACTGGCCTTTTGACTCCTGGTAGAGAAATTCCAAGGCCAAGTCCAAGTGCTCAAAGAACTATTTCAGGGTGTATTTTGGCCTTCTCCAATCTGCCAGCTCCCATGTGTTAAAGGTCTACATTTCAAAAACTAAGCTAGCAAAGGTGTGATTGTCTTAGTTAGGGTTGCTCTGCTGTAATAAAACACCATGACTGAAAGCAAATTGGGGAGGAGAATTTATTGTGTTTATGGTTCCATATCACATTTCATCACGGAAGTCAGGGCAAGGGGAGGAACCTGGAAGGAGGAACTGATGTAGAGGTCAAGGAGGAATGCTGTTTATCAGCTTGTTCCTCATGACTTGTTCAGTCTGCTTTTTTTTATATAGCATTAAGGACCACCAGGTCATATGTGGCATCTCCCATAGAGATCTCGGCTTTAACACATCGATCTTAAATCAAGAAAATACACCAAAGCCTTTTCTAATCTGGTGAAGGAGGGCTTTTTCTCAGTTGAGTTCCTTTTACCAATGATTCAAGCTTTTGCAAAGTTGACATAACAATATTCACTTATATTTTTTTCAGCTATTACTGAGTCTCAAACACTGTTTTGCATATTTGAAACACATAAGAACAAAACAGAAAGCCCTTCAGTGGGCCAACGCTGAAGGATCAGGACAAAAGCAAGGCAAACCCCAAACAGCACACTCAGTTTCTATAGACCAGGGGCAGGTGAGCTAGGAAGCACACACTCACCTTCTAAATACCAGGGGGAGGTGAGTTAGGAAGTGTACACTCACCTTCTAAATACCAGGGGGAGGTGAGCTAGGAAGTACAGCAGAAGCAACTGAGTTCAGCAGGAAAAAGGAACAACAAGGAAAAAGTCAACTGAAAGAAGAACAGTAACAGTAACACTATCTTAAATAATGTGATCAGGGTAGACATCAGTGAGGAGGAGAGATTCAAATGACTTAACTGGGCAGCTACTGTACTGTGTGGAAAGAACGGGGAGTCTCATGGATAAAATGCTAGTAAAGGTTGGGGTACTTCCAGGCACTTGGGGCGCAGCAAGAAAGGCAGCATAGCTTTCCACAATGAGATTTTGGTACTCCAGAGAGTGCCTCACCTCCAATTCCAGTTATAGCATTATCCCATTACCCCTGGTACTCAGATATCACCTTATTTGGGATGGCCTGTAGAAAACACAGCTAGTTAAGTTGTCGTACTTGGGATTGGGTGGACTTCGAACACAGTATGATTTTATAGATATTCAGACACACACACACACACCAGGAGCATGCTACCTAAGACCTGAATCATGTTGCCACTACCAAGCATCTACAGATACTGAGAGAAGTCCAGAAACATCTTCTCCACCTGACCCCAACAAACCTCCAGCATTTTCAGAGCTTGCTGGCACTACCAATATCTTTGTCTTGGATTTCTTGAGGGAGGCTGCACAGCCTTCTGCACTGTCACCAGCACTGTCTACAGCACTGTCTTATACAGTGTCTTTAGCACAGCCTTCTGCACTGTCTCCTGCACTGTCTTCAGCACTGTTGTCAGCACTGCCTTCTGCACTGTCATCAACACTGCCTTCAGCACAGCCTTCTGTACTGTCTTCAGCACTGTCATCAGCACTGTCTCCTGCACTGTCTTCAGCACACATCAGAGGACAACTTTGTTGAGTCAGTTCTCTCCTGATACTCCTCAGAACTGAACTGAGCTATCGGGCTTACACAGCAAACATCTTTATTTAATGAACCATCTTGGCCCAATTTTATTAAAATTTTAAGACTTCATTAATCATAATAAACTGCATAGAATTAAGAGATTTATTTTTATGCTTCAAGTGTTCTTAAACAAGTTCTTAAAGTATCAGTGTTCTTAAAGAAGTTGATGGATTTGTTTGTTTCCTCTCTTCAGAGATTACCACTGCTCCTTGAATGGGTGTCTGCTCTCAGAATAACCCTAGACTTGTTGTTAGTTTGAAAAGCCCAGACCTTCCCAGCTGGTGTTCCTCTGTCACTGGTGGCTTTTGTCTGCTGCAGAGGTGTCCTCATTGTGTCTGTTTTCTGAGACCGCCTCGGCCCTCATAGGACAGAAAATTAGGTAGGCGGAGTAGACAGAGGAGAATGCTGGGAAAAAGAAGCTGAGTGAGTGAGTCGCCATGATGCTCCCACTCCAGACAGACGCAGGTTAAGATCCTCTCTGGCAAGCCAGCTCATGGGCTACACAGATTATTAGAAATGGGTTAGAACAATATGTAAGAGATAGCCAATAAGAAGCTGGAACCAGCCCGGCCAGGCAGTGTTTGAAAGAATACAGTTTCCGTGTAATTATTTCGGGCATAAGCTAGCCATGTGGGTGGCCGGGTGCCGGGGACGCCCCGCCGCTCCTATTTCAACAGATGGCACCCAGACGTGATGGGCTAAATCCACTTAAAAACCTGAGAAGGCTTAAAAATAAGGGAGAGAGAGTTTAACACAGATTTTTGCTGTTTGTTGATGGCGTGCTGTAGAGAAAATTCCTGATTCAGCAACAGCAGCAGAAAAAAAAGCTGCGTCATTTTAAAGCGCTGCTTCCTGGGGACTGTGCTGCCAGCATGAACTCTGGCTTTAAAGCATTTCAAGGCTTTTATAGGACTGGATGTTTGTGTTCCCGCTTGGGATCGGAGGAGAGTGCTCTGAGACCATGCTGATGGCTCAGCGCTCCCCGCCTGCACCTGGGCAGAAGGCAGAATCAGGCTTAGGCAGGCGGAAGAGCATGGCGGATTCCTGCCGCCATACAGAGA
>NW_026068037.1:4129340-4153459 GCF_014885135.2 Alexandromys fortis | reverse complement strand
TAGGCTAGAATCTTCCCGGTAAGCGCACCTTGGGGTGCTTACACACATCATTAGAAATGGGCTAGTCCAGGTGCGAGAATTAGCCTGTAAGGGCTAGAGTTCATGGGCCAAGCAGTTCTTATATGAATACAGTTTGTGTGTTGTTATTTCGGGCATGAGCTAGCCAAGTGGCCGGGGTGTTGGGGACGCAGCCCCGCCGCCGCTCATATTTCAACAACAGGGCAGAATACAGTGCACAAGGCAGTGCAGAAGACAGTACAGACTACAGAGCACAAGGCAGTGCAGAAGACAGTGCACAAGGCAGTGACAAAGACAGTGATGAAAAATCAGCCTAAAGCAGTGCTGAAGGTGATGCCAAAGGCAGGGCTAAAGACAGTAGGAAGGCAAGGTCAAAGAAAGCACTAAAGGCTGTGTAGCCACTTATCTGAGGTGGAAAAGACAGCTTTTCTCAATGGATCTAACTGATGGCAATGTCAGCTCTTTTACTACAAATCTAATTTTTGAGGAAGGAAAAGGAAAGCTGGGCAACTCCTATATGATTACTACAAATGAGAAATGAGGAGTGGGTGCCTATAGATAGTTTTGATTATGGTAAGAAAGCACAGTCCATCCTGGGTCCATCTTCAGGAGAAGCAGAGAGAGGGATAACCCTGGGCAGACTAAGTGTAGGTCTCCATGAAAGAGAAAATGAGCACATGACCACTAGCAACATTGGGTTCAGTTGCTCAGTATTTTAACTAATCACTACACACTTGATTCCAATTCAAAATAATCATCTTCTGGGTCAAGATGCTTCAACACATGGGAAAGGTTGAATGAGAGAGGGAGGATGGAAGAGGCAGGAAATCACCTCAACACTAAAATGTGATCGATGGAAATACAAGAAGTGGGTGGCTAACACAATTACCATCAACAGTATCAACATGGTTAGTGCTATGTGGCCTTGGCACAATTGCCACTTCAGTTTCCTAAGAAGACAGACCTTTGTCAAATACAAGAATATATTCAATTATTGAGGAAGTATTTCATAAAACACTGTAGAGAAGCTTGTTGTAAAGGGGAAACTGAGAAAAGACATACTATCTCATCACCCATCTATAAATGAAAAGGGCTTTATTGGTTAGCAATTGGCCCTGGTTCACTATGGAATAGGAGGAGAAGAAGGTGTTGACCTCTTGTGTGAAGCAGTTCTCATCTATGTACAGTAATTATCTGGGTCAGTGTGTGCCTTTACTTGGAGAAATCAATAGTCTTTCCATCTAGGGAAAAGGCCTAGAGATTCATGAATTCAACTGAACTACACACTAGGTAAGCACAGATAATTTATTATTGAAAATTACCACCAAGCTCAATGGTACTTGCATATATTTCCAGATACTCTTTAGGCTGAGACAGGAGGATGAGCAGTTCAAAGCTTGAATAATATTAGACAGGCATGATGTACAAGTGTATGGTATTCTGGCATAAGATTCCTTCATTTACGTACCAAGCATGGTATCACCATTCATATAGTGTCGCTGTGGTATACCCCCTTAAGATTTCTTCAGGTGTGTACCAGGAGTTTCTGACTGGGTCATATAGTAGCTCTAATTTTAGTTCTTGAGGAACATTGTGTTGATGCCTATGGTGGCTAAGAGTGTTTATGTTGTAGCTCTATATCATCTGCAGCATTTATTGTTTGTGCTCTTGATGGTTCCCATTCTGACTGGAGTAAAATGTAATCTCAAAGTAGTTTTACTTTTAATTTTCATTGGTCTAATGGCTAAGAATGCTGACCATTTTTTTCTTCTATTTATTGGCTACTATATTTTTGCATTGAGAACTGTTTGTTCTGTTAATTTATCTATCTACTGAGTGGGAGTCTTTTAAAAGATGAACAAAATACATCGGTAAAACTAAGTCATATATTCTGGAAAGTGCTATACTACATGGTGCCTGATTGCAGATGAACAAAGCTCTTAGTATTTCCCTAAGCCATTTCATGCTATGTCGTCAAGGTTCATCTTTAGACCAGTAGTATTCTTCAGTGAATGCCATTCGTCCTACACCAGTTTGTCACATCCCCACATTTTCCAACATTTGATTTTGCTCATTTGCTTGATGATAGCCAAATTTACATTAAAATGGTGTTATCACTATTTCAGGTCCTGCAGGTGGAATGAAGAATAATTCAGAATGACATTACTAGGATATGTATTATTCAAAGCTTAAAAATCATTAAGTTTAGTTTTCTTAATTCTTTTTTAAATTACGTAAGTGTATGTGTCTGCATATGGATATGATGATATGAGCACATGAGCACATGTGTCCACGGAGACCAGAAGTATCTGATCTCTTAGAACTGAAATTGGGAGTAATCCAATGCAGGTGCTGATAATCAAAGCCAGGAGGAGCAACTAATTCTTATGTTCTATTATCATACCACTTACTGAGCAAGCTACAAGTACTGTCATAACATCCTAACATTGTCTGTAGGCTGGTTCTGATCCTCAGTATGTCATGAGACGAGAACAACTTGATCAGCATCATGCAGGTACAGCTTCTAAGTGCTACCCAGAACCATGTCTCACTAACCTAACCACAGCATGTAACACAAGTTATATATGGTCTATGCTAGGACTTACTGGCACATTGGAACATACTTAGCTTCTTCTAAACTCAATTTCTTATCTGTAACATCAAGACAAGTTTCTAATAGTAACTATTAGAGTCATTGCAAGAACTAGGAGAAATGACATTAGAGAGCATGGGTGAAGGCCACATAAATGCTCACTAAATGTTATTTAGTTGTAACAGGAAGTCTGTTTGTTTGTCTGCTCCAATGTGTGCTAGCTAAATCTGCAGAAAACCTGAGAGGGCTTGAAAAGGAATTCTAAACAAAAAAAAAAAAAAAAAAAAAAAAAATTAGACTTTAACACAGCTTCCTGCTCCTTGCTGGTGGCTTGCCGCAGCTCCTTTGAGAGATTCAGCCAGAGCAGGAAAAAAGCTGCAGCCATTTTAAAATGCTGGCTTTCTGGATTGTGCAGCCAGCACAACCTCTGAATCTTTTGGGAGATGAAGCATTTGGATGGGGTTTGTGAGCAGACTGCTGCAGCTTGCTTAATGGCAACTTGAACCGGCTGTAGTCCTGGAAGTGGGACAGTGTGCATGTCTCAGAGGTACAAGAGACTCTGCCAGTTGGACTGTGCAGAGCAAGCAGGAAGTACCATATATACCATGGTAATAGCACAGATAGAGTTTTAGACTGGGCAGGCAAACATGTGGTACCATATTTCCCCTAACAATGGTGCAGTTAAAGTTTTTAAGAAGGGCTTAGTATTTTAAGAAGTGCTCCAGGACAGCAAAGAATTCCAGACTCACAATATGACAGATTCAGACATAAAAGACCTCTAGATGGGTCACAGTGTTAGATACTTGTACGTAGGCTTGAAAGAGAGAAGAAAATGTGTATAGAGAGTCCTAAAATAAAGTTAATGCTTTAAAAAAAGGTAGAGTCTTTAAAGAGACAGAGTACAAATAATCATAGATTAAAAGGAATAAAGAAAAATAAAACATGTAAAGATGAAAAATTCACAGAGAGTCTGGATTATGCATATTATTGTGTTTTCTTTGAATTTTTTGTCTGTGAAGGAGCTAAGTACAGAGAGACATTTCATTGTATGTGTTGGTAAGCTAAATGAGCATATATATTGTAAAGGTATCATGACTTCAGAATTTGGGTCTAAGAATATGTTGTTTGTTAGAAAAGAGATTTTCTTTTGTTTTCACAGAAGATGAGAAGCTATGGATTGCTTTTAAACCAATATGGTTTGATAGACCAAGACCCCTGAAAGGTTGCTATGAACATCCTCAAAAAATTACTTTGTCCAGCTGCTCACTGAGATGAGCCTAGCACAGAAGATACACCATGAAAGACCTGATTAACAGCACCCCTAATCAGCAGGAAGGAACATGGACAAAACTATGCCCATATTTCTAAATATTGTCTATAAATATTTGTTTACATTTAAAGGTAGATATGATATAGATATGAGTAATTTGCATTGGTATGGATCTTGGTTAATTGATACAAATTTGAGGTTGATTTTGTTATAAACTTGTAGTCATGTTGGTTAGATTTTATAAATGTACAGAGATGTATTTCAATTAGACAGGTATTCTTCAGTTCTCTCAGAGACTTTCAGAATATGACATTTAAAATGTTTTAATAACTTAGGATTTTTAATGATGAGACACATCTGCTCCTGCAGCACTAATTACAAGAGGAAGATGGGCATCGAAGAGGCTCCTTATGGAGTTTGCTAGCCATTTAAGCAAGAAACTGCTCTAGCCTAGACTGATAGACTGGACATGCAGGACCCACAGAAAAATGACTGCTGAACTTGTCTAAAGACGATTCTTCATGGTTCCTGCTTCATGAAAGAGTCTGCTAGACATTCTACAGGACACAAAAGAAAATTACAGGCAAACTGCCAGTAGAGGTAAAACTGTCTTTGAAATTTCCTGCTTCATGGAAATGTCTGCTAGATACTATGGGCCTGTAGGCTAAAGATGGATGCCCCAATGGTACAGAAGAACTTTGGGTGACTGTCCAGGTAGCAAGATGTCTCTGTCATTTCTAGAGATTTGGAAGTTACTTTCAATGCACTTCCTGTTTACTTAGGTAATACTATATCCTTCTGGAGTCTTTGATGGAATTGAAGAAAAGATAGATAGTTATAGTTTTCCTTAGTTTTGATAAAAGATAAAATAGTTGTAAGTATTGTAACTGTAATTCTTGTTTGATACCTGTTCTGTTATATGTAGTTTTGTTATGTTAAAGTCAAAACTTCCCTTTTTGTTTAAACAGAAAAGGGGAAATGGTGTAGAAAACTCTTCTGTCTATGTGTTTCTTTCATTGGTTAATAAAGGAACTGCTTTGGGCCTATAGCAGAGCTGTACGGAAATAGAGCTAGGTAGGGAAAACGAAACAGAACGCTGGGAGAAAGAAAGCAGAGTTAGGAAGATGCTATGGATCCACCACCAGAGATAGATGTGGTGGAACTTTGCTGGTAGGCTACAACCTCGTGGTGATACACAGATTAATAGAAATGGGTTAAATTAAGATGTAATAGTTAGCCAATAAGAAGCTAGAGCTAATGGGCCAAGCAGTGTTTTAATTAATACAATTTCTGTGTGATTATTTTTGGTTCTGGGTAGCCAGAATGAACAAACGGGCCCTCCTCCTACAGTTCTACTGATAGAAAGAATCAAGAATCATCATAAATTAGTGCACAGATGCCAAGGTGCAATTTAGAAAGATTCTTACCAACTTAGCATAACGTTCAACACTAAAATTATAATAACTACCATCATAAGGGGCAAATTCTTTCACTACCAAAGGAATGGAGAACAAGAAAAATCTACAGAGTTGAGGGTGAATAGTGAAGGAAAGAACAATTATAAAAAGTGTCTACATTTTGCAGTCACAGGTACTACAGAAACCACAAAAACAAATATCCAAAATGAGATGAAGCTCCAGGTTTCCTTGAGCTTATTTTTATGGAATATGTAAGTGTGATTGTCAGGCAGTAAGACATGCTTTGGATACAAATCTAACAAGTTGGAAGTGTGTTCTGGTCAGGAGTGTCTTTCTGAAAAAGTGAAAAGCAACTGAGGGAGGGAGGGAATGTAGCTTGTCAGAGGAAAGAATATGTCAAATAGAAGGAACAAACAATGCAGAAGTTTGTGGGTAGACATTCATATGACCTACTTCAGGAACAGTAAGGAGGCAAACACAGAAGACAAAAAGAAGGTGAAAGGATAAAGGAGAGAAAGCCAGAAAGAAGGCAGGGATTCTTTCATTCAGGATCATCCAGACACCATTGAGGAAGTCACTGGACATTTTTAGGTATGGAATGATGTGGCTGATTTATGCACCACCTGCTCCATAGAGAACAGGCTGTCAATCAGCAAACGGGTAAGGAAAAGGGAAGCTGTCAATGCAAAAACACTAATAGCCTGAAATAGAATGGAAACAGTAAAAATTGATAAGAATGCATAGGATTCTGAAAGCAATTTTAAGCAAAAAATAAGCAAGAATCCAGAATGATACTGATTATTTAAATGGATGACTAAACAGGAAGAAGACGAATGAGTATAACTTTTGGTGTTCAATCTGTGAAGTTTCATAAGATGAAGAAAAATGGGTAGGGTAATATAGAATAATAATGCTTCTTTTATACCCCAAGGGAAGCTTTCAGGAAGAAGTATAACATTAAAAGGAGAGGAAACTGTGCTGGATGCAGACAGTGGAAAGCAGATAACTTTAAAGTATTGGAGTTGACAGTTTCAAAGACTTTACAGACTTTAAATGGTGAGAAAAGAAAAAAGTATTCAAACAGAGCAGTCTGGGAACCTTCGCCTTGACTAATGGGCAACACTACAATGCTCTACAGGATCAGTTACCATGCCATGAGGGCCAGCCTCCAGAAGCACAGGGCTTGAAGGGAATCACAGAGTTGGTGTATATGTCTTTTTTATCTGTAGGGGTAAGGGGAAGGACACCCACACTCTCTCTGGATAGATGTATTCTGTCTCTGTTTCTCTACATCTTTTCTAGTGCATTCCTTCTCTCATTCTTGAGGTTTTCTTCTAACTCACTTTATTTTGTTCCCTTACAGCTTATATAATCTGGCAACATCTTTCAAGCAACAAAAAAATTACTGTGTGGTTAACTTCTATTTTTCAAGTGAATGATTATAACAAATAAAAGTAAGAAAAAAACATCATATTTTCCATATCCCTTACATGACTAAACGTTTTATGTGTTACAAGTGAAAAACAAGTTGTACCAAGAACCTATATACATTTATGTTCAAACAACTTGTTATAGATGAACAGAGTCTGAGCAAGCAAGAAATTTTTCTCAGGCAGTTCTTTTGCTGCATTTTGCAGTACAACAAAAGGATCAACTACATTACTATTTATCTCAAAAGGTAATATAAAAAAATCTTAGAAGAATCACAAATCTAAACTTCCATATATGAAATATACCTTCTTTGACAAAAATAAGGTGTTCATAAGTGTATGATTAATATCTAGGTCTTCAATTTGATTCAATTGGTCAACCTCTCTGTTTTTCTGCCAATAACAAGCTAAACTGTAGCTCTATAATAAAGCCTGATATCAGGGATGGAGATGCTTTCAGAAGTTTCTTTATTTTACAGTATTGTTTTGGCTATCCTGGGTTTTTTGATTTTCCGTATGAAGTTGAGTATTGTTCTTTCAAGGTCTGTGAAGATTTATGTTGGGATTTTGATGGGGATTGCATTGATTCTATAGATTGCTTTTGGTAGGATTGCCATTATTATATTGATCCTACCTATCCAAAAGCATGGGGCATCTTTCTATTTTCTGGTATCTTCTTCATTTTCTTCAAAGACTTTCTTGTCAAACAGGCTTTTCGCTTCTTTGGTTAGTATTACCCCAAGATATTTTATGTTATTTGTGAACTGTGATGTTTCTCCAATTTTTTTTCTCAGCTTCTTTATCATTTGTATATAGGATGACTACTGATTTTTTTTTAGATGATCCTGCCACATTACTGGAGGTATTTATCATCTGTAGAAGTTCGTTAATAGTTTTGGGGGTCACTTATGTATACTATCTCATCATCTGAAAATAAAGTTTGACTTCTTCCTATTCATTAGGAATCCCTTGATCTCCTTTGCGTTTTTTTTCCCCTCAGAACTTCAAGAACTATGTTAAATAGATGTGAAGAGATAGGACAGCATTATTTGTTCCTGATTTTAGTGGGATCTCTTTGAGTTTCTCTCCATTTAATTTGATGCTGGCTGTCAGCTTGCTACATATTGCTTATATTATGCTTAGATATGTTCCTTGTATCCCTACTTTCTCTGAGACCTTTATCATGTGGGGTGTTGGATTTTGTCAAAGGGTTTTTGAGTATCTAATGAAATGATCATATAGTTTATTTTCTTTCAGTTTATTTATATGGTGGATTACATTAATAGATTTTCGTATGTTGAACCAGCCCTGTATCTCTGGGATAAAGCTGACTTAATCATAGTACATTATTTTTTGATATGTTCTTGAATTTGGTTTACCAGGATTTTATTGAGTATTTTTGCATCCATGTTCACGAGTGAGATTGGTCTGTAATTCTCTTTCTTAGTTGAGTTTTTGTATGGTTTTGGTATCAGGGTAACTGTAGCCTCATAAAAAGATTTTGGCAATGTTTCTTCTGTTTCTATTATGTAGAACACTTTGAAAAGTATAGGTATTAGCTCTTCTTTGAAGTTCTGGTAGAATTATGCAATGAAACCATCCAGCCCTGGTTGGGTAGGAAGCTTTTGATGACTGCTTCTATTTCCTAACAGTTTATAGGTCTATTTAAATTGTTCACCCGGTCCTGATTTAATTTTAATATTGGCATAAAAACAGGCAGGTTGACCATTTGAATCAAATAGAAAACTCAGCTATTAATCCACACACCTATGAACTTCTGATTTTTGACAAAGAAGCTAAAAGTATACAATGGAAAAAAGAAAGCATCTTCAACAAATGGTGCTGGCATAACTGTCAACATGTAGAAGAATGAAAGTAGATCCATATCTATTCCCATGCACAAAACTCAATTTTAAATGAATTAAAGACCTCAATATAATCCAAACACACTGAACCTGTTAGAAGAGAAAGTGGGAAACACCCTTGAATGCATGAACAGAGGAGATCACTTCCTAAAAATAAATCCAGTAGCACAGACACTGAGAACAACAATAAATAAGTGGGACCTCCTGAAACTGATAATGTTCTGTAAAGCAAAGGACACAGCCAAAAATATGACTGGGAATGGGAAAAGATCTTCACAAACCCCACATCAGAGGACTGATCTCCAAAATATATAAATAATTCAAGAAATTAGACATCAAAATACCAAATTGCCTAATTAAAAATGGGTAGAGAACTAAACAGAGAATTCTCAACAGGAGAATCTTAAATATCCAAAAGACACTTAAGGAAATGTTCAACAGCCTAAGCCATCAGGGAAATGCAAATAAAACCAACTCTGACATACCATCTTATAGCAGTCAGAATGGCTAAGATTAAAAAACACCAATGATATCTTATGCTGGAGAGGATGTGGAGTAAAAGGAACACTCCTCCATTGCTTGTGGGAATGCAAACTTGTACAACCACTTTGGAAATTAGTATGGCAGTTTCTCAGAAAATTGGGAATCAACCTTCCTCAGGATCCAGCAATACCACTCTGGGGCATAAACTCAAAAGATGCTTAATCATACTACAAGGACATTTGTTCAACTATATTCATAGCAGCATTATTTATAACAGCCAGAACCTGAAAACAACGTAGATGTCCCTCAACCAAAGAATGGATAAAGAAAATGAGACACGTTTACATATTAGAGTATTACTCAGCAGTAAAAAAAAAAACAATGACGAAATTTGCATGCAAATGGATAGTACTAGAAAAAAAAAAAAAAAAAAAAACCATCCTGAGTAAGGTAACCCAGATCCAGAAAGATGAACATGGTATGTACTCACTCATAAGTGGATACTAGCTGTAAAGCAAAGGATATTGGGCCTATAGTTCATGATCCTAGAGAAGCTAAGAAACAAGGTGAACCCTAAGAAAATCGCACATAGATACACCTGAAACAGGGAAAGAGACAAGATTGCCTGACAAAATTGGAAGCATGGGGTGGGGTTAATAGGGAGGGCAGAAGGGCAAAATAAGGGGAGAAGGGGAAGGAGAACTTGAGGAAACGGCAAACCTGAGATGGAGGAAAAACAGAGATGAGATTAAGGAAAGAGATATTTTTATTGAGAGAGCCATTATGGGGCTAGCAAGAAACCTGATATTAGAGAAATTCCCAGGAATCCACAAGGATGACCCCAGCTAAGACCCTAAGCAGTAAAGGAGAGAGTGTCCAAACTGGCTTTGCCCTGTAGTCAGACTGATGAATATCTTAAATATCACCATAGAACATTTATCCAGAAACTGATGGAAACAGAGTCAGAGACCTACATCAGAGCACTGAACTGAGTTCCCAAAGTCCAGTTGAAGACTGGGAGGAGTGAGAATATGAGCAAAGAGGTCAAGACCATGATGGGTACACTCAAACAGTTTACCTGAGCTCACCAACTCCAAACAGACAGGGAAGGAAACAACATAGGTCAAAACTAGTCCCTCTGAATGTGGGTGACAGTTGTATGGCTGGGGCAGTCTGCATGGCAACTGTCAGTGGCACCAGGATTTATCCCTACTGCTTGTACTGGCTGTTTTAGAACCTATTCTCTTTGGATGGATACCTTGCTCAGCCTAGATATAGTAGGGAGGGCCTCAGACTTTTCCCAAAGCAATGTGCCTTACCCTCTCTGAGGAGAGGATAGGAGGTGGGGTAGGGAGTTAGATGGAGGGAATAGGAGAAGGGGAGGGAGTGGGAACTGGTATTGGTATATAAAATGAAACAGATAGTTTGTTTTCTTTTTTTTAAAAAAAGGAAAAAAAAACAGTCAGCTCTATTTTAAATACTCATAGTGCATACTCATTCATCAACAGCTTTTTTTAATATCAGAAATCTGAGGATAGAAATAGGCACAAGGAATCATCACATTTGCTCACAAATCCATTATATCAAGAAGGCACATCAGTTAATAAAAATTGGGCTTCATTGATCTTGTTCCCTGACTTTAACGAGTTCCTCACTCAACTATGTATCTTTCTAAAACTTTAGATTGTCTTCTTGGCTTTTCACTACAAAGCTATTTAACAAGAACATCTTAGTGTAATTTTAAGTTACTTTCGAAGCTTTGTTTCAGCTACGATACACTCCAACAGTTATGAACATATCTCCCAACATCATGAATAAAAGAATTTAAGCACTTGAGCTACTGGAACTCAATTGTTTTCCTTAATCATTGACCTAATCCACATTGGCTCCTCAGGAGAAATTCATATGTTCTAGCTGTGTGACACTTCCTTGTTTTACTTTTTCCTCTGCAGTCTCTGTTTTATCAGAAGCAAGGACAACATTTTATCCTACCTTTACTTATGCTGATTTTTCAACTAAACTAGCATCTATCATAATCTCTAACTATATTTATTAAAAAACCCTCAATCACCAAAATCCTATTTAAACTAAAACTATTATTGTATAAAATCATTGCTTCAGTTAAACAGTACAGCTTAGGACAGTAATCCGCAGGCAAAATGCCCAGTAGAATGGGATATTTCCCAGAGATAATCATACTGCATTAAGGACAGTTGGAATCTCCCCACTCCCATTCACACCATGCCAGATACCAGAGAAAAATGGCACTGGCAAACATGCAAAGACACAGCAATAGCAAGAAACATTATGGGGCTGAGGCTCTCTGGGCCTTTTCTATTTGAGATTCACCAGTCCTGGCTCTGTTTCCTGGTGGGCTGATCTCCTGAAGTAGTTACCATCTGCTGCTCCTCCTACATGACCACTGGCAGTCAATACGGAAAATATTTCCTTTGATATAAACTTAATGTCTTGCCTAAGAGAAGATGGATTTCCCTACCATATGCATAAAGAGCACACTCTCCAGGCAGGAATACTATAAGGATTCCTACCAAAGTAGGAAGAAGACCTGTACTGTCGCCTCCAAGCTCAAAGCCATTGATAAGGAAGATAAAGGACTAGGAGCCGTGGGAGGGTGAAGACTTGCTTTCACACTGCCCTTTGGTTTTAAGCAACTCAGGATTTCCTTGGCCTGCAATCTTTTTCATTGGTTAAATAAAAAAGTTGGAAGAGATATTCTTGAGGATTTTCTTGGGAGGCATAAAAACCTGTGGTTTATAGGCTATAGAGGTGAATATTTTGTGCTACTTAACCCGAATGTTAACAAAAGAAAACAGCTATAGACAACGTCCAAATGACTTAAGTGAACAGCTGATTTGCTCAAAGTAAATTAATTATATCTTTCCAGTTACCTTTCTAAGAACCCTAGTGCTTCCCTTAGTGCTGAGACTATGATAAACAGGAGGGAGGGGTAGATGAGGGAAGGAGAGCATAGGAGCAAGTGGGAACTGGAATTGTTATGTAAAATGACATAACAATTTTTAAAAATAATTGTTTGTTTAAAAAAAAACAAAATAAAATAAGAAAGGAAGGAAGGAAGGAAGGAAGGAAGGAAGGAAGGAAGGAAGGAAGGAAGGAAGGAAGATTAGGCAGAGTCAAATGGTATGAGCCTCAGCTATGAGAAACAACCATGATGAAAGCCTTAAAACATGTGGACAGTCTCTTCCAGGCTTTACAAGAGAGATGATCAAATGGTTTTAAAGAGGAAAAAAAGAAAATCACTACCCAGGAATGCATAATGTTTGCAACAAAAGGGCCAAACACGAGGTGAGGATAAGTTAGAGAGAATTAGTTTTCCTGTTGTGGCTTGGAAATGAGAGGGCTTCCCAGGCATGATAAACAGAGTTTAGGAGTAAGCGGGCCTGGGCTCCAAGATCAGCTCCAGCAGCCTGAGGCTGCTCAGTTCTAAACCAGGTCTAGGATCAACCTTTGAGGGTACTTAGTAAGAAAAGTGTGATCATTACATTTGAGACAATTACACCAGGAATCTCAGAGGAAATTAGTACTTCAAAGCTATCTATATATAGAAAAACTAGGTGGTAATTTAGATCCTAGAGAAACAACTCTGTGAACCAAGTCCAGTACTCTTGTTTTAGTTGCATTCTGTTGCTATAATAGTATGATCAAAAGCAATGTAAGGAAGGAGAATCCATCATTGAGGGAGACAGGAGAAAAACTCAAGCAAAAACTTAAAGCGGGAACTATGGAGAAAGTTTGTTGCTTGCAAGCTCCCTAGCTCAATTCTAATCTAATGCTTAGCTAGTTTTCTTACACATCCCAGAGATGTTGCTACCAACAATGAGCTACATCAATTAACAATCACAAAACCCACAGACATGCCATTAGGACAATCTAATATCCCAACTGAGAGTCCCTCCTCCGATGAAGCTAGGCTGTGTCAAGTTGACAGTTAAAACTAACTAGGGTGCTTTTATAATCTGTTTGAGAACTGAGCACCACAGAAACATTTCACTGAAGTTGTTTAGGTTCCCTCTGGTGCAGTTGTCAGCAGCTCACTGAATTCCCAGTGTCCTACAGTAACTTAGGTGGTACTGTCAGGTGAAACTACTATCATATTCTTGCAAGCATCATCCACTTCTAATTTTCATTTGACTGACTAAGGTATATGAACAACTCTGGTTTGGACCTAAGAGATGGTGCCATTGCTTTAATTATTTTGATTGGTTTATGACTGTTAGACTCCTTACCCACAGAATGCAAAAGTCTTCCCTCGAGAGAAAAGGGAAATCCCCACAGGATATTTTATTAGTAATTGGAGAAATCTTAGGGGGTGCCCACTTCAAAGTTGACATTGTAAAAAGAAAAAGAAGGCCAGCAGAGGGGCAGGGAGAGCCAAATTGAAGGGAGGCCTGGTGTCATAGAAGCTGGAGTCCCACCTGGGGCCTCAGCATATGCTAACTTCCTTCAATGTTTTCTTCTGTGAGTTTAAAATTGGAGTCCTTCCTTCCCTCTCTCTCTCTCAGCCTAGGTTATAGCAATAGTGAGAGCAGAGGACACATCACTCATCAGACACCTGCCATCTTCCTTAAAGAAATCTCCAGGACTTAAGCAAGCATGTGGGTGCAGCTGGGGCCATTGCCTCAGCTGGTTTTCATGTTCCTATTGACCACAAACCTCCCAATATGCAAAGCCACTTTGTGCTCAGTGTTCAGCAGACGAAGCTCTGCTGTGTACTTGGAGCAGATGTGAAGAAACAATCATTTGCTTACTGCTGCAAGGGAATTCAAATCTCTTGGATAATTTGAAACAGTCCACGTGACTGGTTTGAATGCTTTAAAATGTAATAGCCACTCTCTGGGTAGGTGTTAAGTAACCCACCAAACTCTGTGAGATTAAATTAGCTTTGCCAGCAAGAATCTATTCTATTTTAAAATGAACCAAGCCCTTTCTTAAACTGATCAGCATTAACTGCCAAATGATCATACTTCTTTAGCCTCAGAAAGTGAAAGAACATTGGCTGCAAGAAATACAAATTATTCACCCGAGGGGCCCAAGTGGAAAAATTGTATTTTAATTTTAATTTTTATTAGTAAATGAAATTTAAATGCAGGCATGCAAGTACACTGTTGGAGAAAGAGGGCTGGCTTGTTCTACCCAGCCACCCAGCTAGCTTAGACATGAAATAATCACACAGAAACTATATTAATTAAATCACTGCTTGGCCCATTAGCTTTAGCTTCTTATTGGCTAACTCCTACATCTTAATTTAGCCCATTTCTAGTAATCTGTGCATCACCACAAGTTCGTGGCCTACCAGCAAAGTTTCAGCACATCTATCTCTGCCCGCGGCTCCATTGTGTCTCCCTGACTCTGCCCTTCTTTCTCCCAACATTCAGTTCCATCTTCCCTGCCTACCTAAGTTCTGCCCTATCAACAGGCCAAGGCAGTTTCTTTATTCATTAATGGTAATCATAGTACACAGAGAGGACTCCCACATCACTTCCCCTTTTCTGCTTAAACAAAAAAGAAGGCTTTAACTTTAACATAGTAAAATTACATATAAAAAAACAGTTATCAAGCAAGAATTACAGTTACAATATTTGTATCTACTTTATCTTTTGTCATAACTAAGGAAAACTATAACTATATCTATTCTTCAACTCTATCAAAGACTCCAGAAAAATATAATATTACTTAAGTAAATGGAAGTACATTGTAAGCAACTTTAAAAACTCTAGAATTGACAGAGACATCTCGCTGCCTGGACAGTCACCCAAAGTTCTTCTGTACATCTGGGCATCCATCTTCAGCTTAATATCCAGCAGACTTTTCCACAAAAGCAGGAAATTTCAAAGACAGTTTAGTCACTTACTTTTGTATCCTTCAGAATGTCTCACAGACTCTTTCATAAAGCAGGAGTCCCGAAGGCTCATTTCACCTTTAGGCAAGTTCAGTAGTCATTTCTCTGTGTTTTTTTTTTTTTTTTTTTTTTATGTCCAAATTATGTATCAGTCTAGGCAAAAGCAGTTTCTTGCGCAAATGGCTAACCAATTCCATAAGGAGTCTCTTCAATGCCCATCTTCCTCTTGAAGTAGATTGGTGCTGCCAGGAGCAGATGTGTCTCACTGTCATGAAAAGTCCTAAATTATTAAAACATTTTAAATGCCATATTCTGAAGGTCTCTGAGAGAATTGAAGAATACCTATCTAACTGAAATGTGTCTCTATACATCTAGATAATCTAACTAACATGACTATAAACTTGACTATTATAGATGACTATCTATTAACTTATATTTCTTACTTATACATTACATTTTAAATGAGCTACACAAACACAACACCTTAATCAAGGGTAGAAATATACATATACAGTATAACAAAATTTACCTTAAATTTGTATCAAAAAACAAGATTCATACCAATGCAAATTATTCATATCTATATAATACCCCCCTTGAAATGTAAACAAATTATTATAAACAATATTTAGGAATATGGGTGTACTTCTGTCCATACCACTTTCTGTTGTTTGGGGGTACTGTTAATCAGGTCTTTCATGGTGTATCCTGTGTGCTAGGTTCATCTCAGTCAGCAGAAGAGTAAAGTAAATTTGGGGGATGTTTTCAGGGGGTCTTGGTCTAGCAAACCATATTGGTCTGGAAGCAATCCACAGGTTCTCATCTTCACGCACATACACATACACACACACACACATTCACATACGCACCCTTTTTTTAAAAAATTCCTTTCCTTACTTCAGCTCTCAAGGACTGAATAAAAATGCATTCTTCCCAATTAAACTTTGTGGTGCTGTCTGTGAACAATGGAAATACTGAAAAGTACCTTCGGGTGTAAAAGTATAGAAGGCCAAACCTCTCCTGACTCCTGTCTATATCCTGGAGTCCTAACAAAAGGCCAAATTCAGAATCTCAATGTATACTGCTCCTACCCGTGGGAAGATTACAGTGCAAATAGGGACAAATGAACCTTATTTCAGAACAATTATCACTGAAAATACGGGAAAAAAACGTTAGAAAAGAAGACTCCTTTAGCACACATATCCTCCCTTGTCCATAACAGCCTGTGCTCCATGGGGATCCATGTCCTCCCTTTTCCATAACAGTCTGTGCTCCATAGGGCTCCATGTATGTCCTCCCTTGTTCATAACAGCCTGTGCTCCACAGAGCCCCATGTATGTCCTCCCTTATCCATAACAGCCTGTGCTCCATGTCCTTCCTTATCCATAATAGCCTGTGCTCCATGGGACTCCACGTCCTCCATTGTCCATAACAGCCTGTGCTCCATGGGACTCCATGTCCTCCCTTGTCCATAATAGCCTGTCCTCCATGTCCTCCCTTGTCCATAACAGTCTGTGCTCCATGTCCTCCCTTGTCCATAACAGTCTGTGCTCCATGTCCTCCCTTGTCCATAACAGCTTGTCCTCCATGTCCTCCCTTGTCCATAACAGCCTGTGCTCCATGTCCTCCATTGTCCATAACAGCATGTGCTCCATGTCCTCCCTTGTCCATAACAGCTTGTCCTCCATGTCCTCCATTGTCCATAACAGCCTGTCTGCCATGTCCTCCCTTGTTTATAACAGCCTGTGCTCCATGGGGCTCCATGTCCTCCCTTATCTATAACAGCCTGTGCTCCATGTCCTCCACTGTCCATAACAGGCTGTGCTCCATTGGTTCTATGTTCTCTCTATCAAGTGTACTCTTCCTGATTTGCAGAGGGTTCTTTCTTTCAAAAAGACTTTCTCCTCTGCCTTGTTTTATAGAAAACAGATTTTTCTCTTATGGAATATATCCTTATTACAGTGTCTCCTCTCTCCACTCATTCCAGTTGCTCCCATCCCCTACTTTCAA
Source organism: Alexandromys fortis (assembly GCF_014885135.2). Classification (NCBI taxonomy): domain Eukaryota; kingdom Metazoa; phylum Chordata; class Mammalia; order Rodentia; family Cricetidae; genus Alexandromys; species Alexandromys fortis. The sequence goes on along the minus strand of NW_026068037.1, from coordinate 4,136,494 downwards.
AAGATTCACTCCTTTTCTCTCTCTTTCATAAGAAAACAAGCAGGCTTCTACAGGAGAAAAAAATCACCATCTTCCCATTCGATCTCCTATGTACTAGAATTGTAGGTAGACTATACCATCTACAGCTATTTTTGACATCTCAAGTACTTAAAAATATGTATCCAAGTAGAGTTAAAGCATTACTGACTGGAATGATGGGAAAGACACAAATTTATTCTTCAATAAATTCAGACATTTTCTGAACAGATCATCTATGTATTTTACTATATACTAAAGATCAGCAATAGGAAAATTAATGGTACCTAAAACATTAGCTGAATACCTTATTAGTGACTACAAATAAGGTAGTGCTTATACATTAATAGACATATTCTCAAATTGATTGATAGCTTTATTCATGACTTTTTACTTAATAACAAGAACAATGAATAACTAATATTTTAAGTTGACCTAGAATTTTAGAAAATTAATGTCTGCAGTATGTGGCAATTGCCTTTTTAACTGTATTATTATCAGATAAACAAGTGAAGGCTGCATTTTCTGGAGACTTCTTAACCAATAATAGTTTCTTTTTCTAAAACAATTGCAAATTGGTATTAAGAACATTGAATATCTTGAATTTTCTGTCAAAAATCTGGAGATTGGTGATGAACAGTCCCTCTATTCTCACCTGCTGGATAAAAAAATCTGCATCATGTTTGAGATTTCTATTCTTGGCCTTCCTGTAAACGCTTAGCATAGTGTTGGAGATATAAACAATCACCCATGAATTAAAGGAGGTAACTGAGTCCCATTGGATTTATTTTTACTGGCATAATTCAGCTGCCTATTTGTACATATTGGTATAGGAAAGACTTGACAAAGGTCTATCCCTGCAATACCTATTTCTAAAAATCTCAAAATAATTCATTTTTTGGTATTGTCCTAAAATTATTAATGAAGAAACTTGATATATTTACTTACTCAACCAGCATTTCAATACTTTAAACCAGTGGTTTTCAATCTTACTAATGCTCCAACATTTGTTGCCATGACCCCAACCATAAAATTATCTTCATTGCTACGGCACCATTGTAATTTTGCTACTGTTATATTAGTATAAATATCTGGTTTTATGACTATCTTAGGCAAACCCTCTGGAAGGTTTGTTTACCACCCCCCCCAAAAGCATAGCCCACAGGTAGAAAGGTGCTGATCTAGACTATATATGTGGTCTCAAAATGACATGCTATTGAGGTAACTTAATTTTCCATTTCAACAACCCAACTGAAGCCTTCCCCTGACATTCCTACACCACTTGTCTTCACGGTAGTTGCCATTCCAAAGTCTGTCAAATTAGCTGTCATAACTTCTGCCTCCTCACTGCAATATCTCTGACTACATTCAGGTTTTATTTCACCTCTTATTTGCATCCTTAAATTCATCCTTTAAATAGTTCATCCAAAATAATGATTCTCAATCTTGGATGATTTTACTCCCCAGCAGTGGTTAGGAAAGAATGAATACATTTTGTCACATGAAGGGTTCTGTTATATACAGAGGGTATAGAATAGCAATGTATGTCAAAATCCATAAAGTGTGTTTCATGGTCCTGAGGAATTTTTCCACGGAGGTCGTCCATAATACCATTCCCAATCTTTCACCACCTCAGCTCAAATTAAATGTCTTTTCTTTGTGCTCCCCCAATCACAAGGAAGCCTGTCCTTGTCAGAAAATCAGTGGGTTATTATAAACAATCTATGTGCCTGTACTCCCTGCAGGAGAGCAAATATCCTGATTTATTAATAGTTTTCTGCATCCCATATTCTGCTTATAAGTCATGAATGCACATCTGTTGAAATATCTAGGGTGGTTAACATTGATTGACTCTATTCACCCAGGAATAACATTCCTAGCATGAGGAGTAACATTAAAATTTCTCTAAATTCTTAGAAAAGAAGCTAAGGTCCCTTGCCCCCAAGTAATAACATGCATACAGAGCTATTCCTGTTACATTAAACTGTATCTAATGACATTAATGGCATTTAACTCTGCTAGAATGTAAGAAAATAAAAGTGAGACTGGATCTTCACATCATTGTCGGTCATACACACACATGGCACGCACACTGTTCTCTTGTATATATACATGAATAAATAAATGAGTAAATCAATGCGTAGCTTAATGGGTAGTGAATACGTGAGGATACTGTACACAGTGTGTTATGGTAAGCTTGGATTTGGTGTTTCAACGATCATATAATGTACAAATCTATTAGGAAATACTCCTGGGGTAGCATTATTTGTCCTTCTACATAACTCACCATGGACCCTTGAAAGACAGAAGGAACTGGTGCAGAGACCTCCTAATGATGGGTATGAATAGAAGGATACTTTTAGATCCATTAATCAGCATCTTGATGGCTTTTAAACTAAATCAAACTAATAGGTCATTCAGCCTTCATTGAAGAGGTAATGGCTCTCTTCCTCATCCCTAGTACTTCTTTGAATTTGCTTAAATTAATTGTATTAATTAAGAATTGAGGACATACCTTGTAGAGGACCCTACATTTGATCTTCAGCACTAAAAAGTAAAATAATAAAATAAGAATGTTCTGTTAGTTTATGCAAATTATTTTGCTCAAAATATGAATTTTAAAGGGGAAGTAAAACCAAGAACCTTATGTAATAACAGATTGTTGAAATCCCTTCAGGACATCTGTCCCTCTGTTTGTGAAAGGAGTACTAAAGCTTGAAGGTAACATTCGGAACACCAACGTGGCTAAGACAGAACGCTCAAGAGGTTCTGTCCATCCTCCACTGAGAGCTGCTCTAGTGTAAAAGACAGTTTTACAAACAGTGCACCCCAACACCAGGTGGGGTTGTGCAACTGGATGCAACGGTTGCAAAAATTTTCGGAACAGTGAAAGGTTTCTGAATGTTCAATGACCAAAAATGAACTAACAATCAAACACTGAATGCATCTAAGGTGCTTGTGGTAGTGCTGGCCCATGTGACTCAGTGTGACCTCACTGCAGACGCAGTTCGGAACACAGCTTGAGGCTCGTCGTCACAGAGTGCAATAGGATTAATGCTGCCTGGGACACCTTACCTACGCTCCGATTTAAGATTCTTGCATATTAAGAACTGCAGTGTTGTGATGTAAACAGACAAAGTTTTCTGCTCTTACAGAAACACAAAGCTTTACTTACAAAAGATACTTTGTAACATTTTCCTGCACCATTAGTCAACATGTAGGAATCAAATTACTGTTTTTAAATTATATTGTTAGACCTTTTACTTATTTTAAAATTATTATTTGAGTTGTTCACCTGACTCTCTGAAGTAGTCCTAAGTATACCCCTGCCACGTTTATGCTATCTACTTATGTGTAATTGCATCCTCAGCAATTACAAGTGGAAAATCAAAGAATCAACAGTAACAACAACAAAAAAGTTGTAAGTGCTCTTTTTCCTGCAGTATCAAATATTCAGCAAAGATTTAATTTGCTGTGTGAATATAAATAAATAGCATTCATCTCATTGGTACATAATTTATTTTCATTAATAAAATTATATGTGTTCTGAGGAATTGTTTTAAATGACTTATCAGAAAATGTCTGCTTTTGTACCATTTCATATGCTATAAACCCAGAATCCATAAAAATGTCTTCAGTTAAAAAGGAAAGGGTCAGGGCAAAACAGTGAAGAAGCTGTAGTGTGAAAGAGACAGATTCTTCAGTTAGCCCATTTATTTGACTCTGTTAACAAGCTCACATGTGACTACAGAAAGGAAGCAGACAGCAGCAGCAGCAGAACATCGCGGTGGAACCCCACTCTTCTGATGGAGTCCATTAGAGCAGAGAGGCCACTGCTCACCTTTTAATCTGCAGTTAACAATATGTGAGAGCCATAATTATATGCACACACACTTATCAGTGTACAGGTATGTACACATGAGTCCCCTGAGCCATATGACATAGATGCCGGAAATCAACTTCCTTTGTATAATCAAAGCCCTCTGTATAAGAACTATGTGTTCTTGTTTACTAAAACATCTCTCCCCACCCCAATTATTTCATTTTAAAAGTGAATGAAAATTGGCAAGTTTCCTTCCACATATTAGTAAACTAATGCAATAGTCTATTCGATATTCTAACATAAAAGTCTTTCTAAGAATTAACACACTAAGTAAACATTAATATACTCCCTTTTTGATTGTTTTAGTTTTATTGTTTTGGTTTGGTTTTTAATATAGTTTTTAAAAACACTATTTAACTTTATTTTATGTAGTTTGGAATGAAGGTGCCATATCCCCAGAACTGGAGTTAGAGACAGTTGTAAGCTGCCATGTGGGTGCTGGGAATTGAACCTGAGTCCTCTGGAAGAGCACAGGGCTCTTAGCCGCTGAGCCATCTCTCCAGCCTCCTTAACACACTTCTCAAAGTTTATAATAACAGTAGATACAGGGTGGGCAACATTCATTCAGACATACAACAATCTCACTTTTTAATCAAAGATTAAGTCAAAGATAAGTTTAAACAAAAGATATACTAAAGCAAATTAGTAAACTTAAAATAGTCCTATAAAATACTTGAAATTTTTGCTGAAGTTGATCAGTATCAATTCAAGCAAGAGAGTTGACCATGTTTGTATGGTTTAGACATTTCTTAACTGTTTTCATCCCTAAAATGTCACCATTTTTGTGCTGAAAATGCATTAACTTGATAGGGATTTTATTGTTTTTAGTACTTCTGCTTTACATTATCAATGTAAGTATTTTACATTTGAATTGTAGACATTTCCAATTCACTCCTCAGATAGTGTACAGTTTTGGAATGAAAAGAATTTTTCCTATGAATACCAAGTTTCCTGGTTACCAAAAAGTAAATAATGTTACATTGAGTATTTTTCAACTTTAACATTTTTATTTCTAAACATGTAATTCTTCTTACAGATATTGTATTTTAATTTTGTTTAGAAAAATTTCTCTGCAAAAATATGTTATGATAAAAACGGCACCAACAATTGGTCTGTATTATAGCTATTTTAGAAGTTTAGCTAAATATAAGCAAGTCAAAATATCTAAATGTACCCAATTAATATAAAAAACTCTGGCAAATCAGCCCCTATAATTTGAGACATTTCAAAGTGCAATTACAAAATTCCAGGTTAGATATCTTCTACCAGTGGAGCGTCCCTAGGGCCCCCCCCTTTAGTTTGTTATGTCCTTTGGTGAACTCCTCTGTGTTCTTGTTTGCAAGCACTGTGCAAAAATTACAGTCTGTTACATATGTGAAATCGTAATGAATTTTTTGCCATTCTGAATTAATATTGAAGCAGTAATTTTAAACTATTTTTATTTTATTATGTGTGTATGCTTCTGTATGTCTTTATGTATGTCTGTGTGTGTGTGTGTGTGTGTGTGTGTGTGTGTGTGTGTGTGTGTGTGTAGGCCACATGCATTTGTAGATGTCTGTAGAAGCGAAAAGAGGCTATTTGGTCTCAAGGCTCTAAAGTAACAGGCAGTTGAGAGCCACTGGATCCATGCTGAGAACTGAACTCCAGTCCTCTGAAAAAGCAACTCATAACCTCTGAGACTCTTCAGTCACAAGTGATGTTTTTGTTTTTCAGCAAATTTAAAACTTCTCCCTGTCAAGTGAATAATGGCATGTATATAGTCTCCATAATAGGTAGAAAATGTCAACAAACTTTCTCAAGTTACTACTTATCACCAATTTTTAAAAGAACTTTCCAATCTAACATTTGAGGAAACATTCATTTTCCTCTGTTATTGTGACATAAAGTGTTTACTGCAAAATATAAAAGGTTCCCCCAAACAATGCCAACTTGAGTCACAGAATTGCAGTTACTCTGTACAGAGTGAAGCTACCCATGTTCTGTTTTCTCTCAGGTGGGTGGATTTAGAGAAGGCTGGGAATTCAGATAGGTTGGTCGTTGGCCCTTACGTTCAACTCTATTTAAAATGAGAAACGTTCTTAATCATGGCCCATTCACAGTTCTGGTCCAAACTGGCAGAAGCAGCAAGCACAGTTGAAGTCTATCAAACCTACTTCAGCTCATTTTGCTAACTGAATCATAATAGCTTATCCCTAAATGCTGGAAAATTTTCACAGATGCTAAACCAGAAAGGATGCCAGGGAACAGAAATAAGACAAGACAGACATAAACAAACCAGTATATAAGCCTCCCGGTGAGGCCTTTAGCAATTGCTCTTCTAACACAAAGGTGAGATTACTTTTATCCAAATCTCCTGACTCACTAATCTGGTGCAAAAAAAAACCACATGCTTATGATGTTAATTATGCCAGTTTTATCTTTTAAATTAGTGATGAGTCTGTCAAACATAGAATTGTCCTTCCATTTTGTTATGTCAGTGTTATTTGATTTTAGAATAAAATGAAATTTGATTAATATTTTTCAGAGAAATAGGAATTGTTATCCAATAGTGTTAATATAAAACATTAACAACATTATTGTGTTTTCCCTTGAGTTAATAAAGTAAAGCACTTGAAGAAAAAAATGGAATGGAATTTAATGAAAATTCTTGTTTTGGTGTGGTACAGTTAAGGTATTGTGTGCCTACTCTGTCTTGGGTAGTGATTGCAGTGGATAATATCAGTCTGGATAGCTCTTCAATTGCCTAAGAAATTGCTGAATTAAGATGTAGGGCCTATGGACTGGCCTTACCCTATAGTCAGACTGACGAATATCTTAACTATCACCAAAGAACATTTATCCAGCCCCTGATGGAGACTGAGGCAGAGACCTGCATCAGAGCACTGAACTGAACTCCCAAAATCCAGTTGAACAGTGGGAGGAGTGAGAATATAAGCAAAGTGGTCAAGACCATGATGGGGACACCCACTGAGACAGTTTACCTGAGCTCACTAACTCTGGCCAGATAGTGAAGGAAACAACATAGGTCTAAACTAGTCCCTCTGAATGTGGGTGACAGTTGTATGGCTGGGGCAGTCTGCATGGCCACTGACAGTGGCACAAAGATTTATCGCTACTGCTTGTACTGACTTTTTTGGAACCTATTCTCTTTGGATAGATACCTTGCTCAGCCTAGATATAGTAGGGAGGGACTTGGACCTTCCCCAAAGCAATGTGCCTTACCCTCTCTGAGGAGTGGATGGCGGGGGTGGGGGGG
>NW_026068037.1:4104660-4127888 GCF_014885135.2 Alexandromys fortis | reverse complement strand
AAGCATCTTCAACAAATGGTGCTGGCACAACTGGATGTCAACCTGTAGAAGAATGAAAATAGACCCATATCTATCACCATGCACAAAACTCAAGTCCAAATGGATCAAAGACCTCAATATCAGTCTGAACACACTGAACCTGATAGAAGAGAAAGTGGGAAGTACCCTACAACAGATGGGCACAGGCGATCGCTTCCTATGTATAACCCCAGCAGCACAGACATTAAGGGCAACATTGAATAAATGGGACCTACTGAAACTGAGAAGCTTCTGCAAAGCAAAGGACACTGTCACTAAGACAAAAAGGCAACCCAATGACTGGGAGAAGATCTTCACCACCCCCGCAACAGACAAAGGTCTGATCTCCAAAATATATAAAGAACTCAAGAAACTAGACGTTTGTTTTCATTTTTAATTTAATTTTTTTTACTGGAATTGTGACATAAAATTGGAAAAATGTGACACTATTAAAGATATAACCAGAGTTTTGCTGTGTAGCAGCTGATAGTGTTACAATCCATTATGGTGCTTTGGCAATACTAAGATCCAATGCTGAGATTGCAGCACAGAAACGCTACCATCCTTGAGCGAGAGGAGCTTTCGAGATAAATAACATAAGGCACAAATGCCCTGCCACTTAAAAAAAAATAACATTTTGAACAATTATTAAGTAGAAATGAAATTAAAGAAGAATGTATAAACATGTTGGAATAAAGGTGCTCTTAGCTATGTGTATGAATACCTAATGTAATTTTTATTATATTTATTTATTCCTTGAAAATTTCATACATTTATACAATGTATTTTGATCCCTACCCCTAGTTCTCCCTACAGTCCTCACCTCATCCTTCCATGATGCATGTCCTTTGTTATTATTGATAAGTTTTACATAAAATTGTTAATATATTTTTCTTATATTTTCTTATATTTTAAAAAACATTTTCTTGACATTCCTGCCAAACCCGAGGGTAGATTAATCAAACAGCATGAATCTAAGGTCAGAACTTTACCAACGCAGTCTTGCTGTGCAAATAGCATGTAACTTCCGATCTCCACATTTGAAGAAACTTGCAGTCTAAAGTACAGCTGCTCGATGATGCTAGTATATACCGTTGGTGAAAATCAAGTGTGTGATAGATAAATGATGATCAAGACACAACCAAGCCAGAATTAATTTGAATATTCTAAGATAAACACAGAATGCAAAATCTTAGATGAGTTGAAAATTACATTGTGTAGGAGAGACCCAGCCAATCACCTTGATAGCAGGGGGCGGGGTCCCCCGAGGTTATTTGTTTACTTATAAAGATTCCGGGCGTGCTCCCAACCGCCCCTTCTGCTTTCCTGTTCTCTGCGGGAACCTGTGGTTCTGTGAGTCTATTTCCCCATTAAAGCTGTATATATTATTACTGTCTGCATTCATTTACACCGCTACAACATTGACTAACTGCAATGATGCATTCACCCAAATACAGAAAAAGTGGATATGCAAGTGTCTGCACAGAAGTTTCGTGCTTTCCGCAGTGAACTGTAGGGCTTTCAATAATTCTGAAGAAGGGTTGACTTTGTTTTTGAATACAAAACTTCAGTATACATAAATATTTAATAAATGATTAGGTATTTGTCCATCATCACTAAAGGTAGATATCTACAAATGAGTAAGTTATGCATTGTTCACCCATGCTCTCCCTGTGTTAATATATTTAAGTTAGCTGCTTAGCCTGCACAGGCTGGGGTTACTGCACGAATCCTCAGACCTTGCTACTCTTCAATCTGGATATACATTTCAGCCATTGTAAACAGCTTATTTGTGAGATATTCTCTTGTTGAAAGCCAATCATGTTTAATCGGTTGTTACCTCTGGAACCCGCAGAGAACTGGATTCTAGAGAGAAGTGTGGAAAAAATGACCCTCCTAAACTAGGATTAGAAATTCATTGAATGAGTTGTTAAGTTCTTTAGTCTTGTAGTAAAAACGTGTGCCAACATACCACATGGCAATGTATAGTCTGATAATTTAAAGAAGCCCTATTTTACTATAAAGCCACTGAGTCGTAATCATGGCATCATATCAGGAAAACGGCTGAGGGATGCTCACTTTCCTGAACAGACAGCGATGCTCGTGTGATAGACTGAGTTATGACATATTCTATATCACTTGGCATTAGTAGCACACCTAGCATGTTCAATAAAACTCTCAGCAGTTAAACAACTTCAGATACATTATTGAATATACCTGAAGACACATGATCATTCATAATATATAGAATAGTGAGATATATGTTGCCAAGAGATTTTTGAAAATATATGTGCATTTAATATGTATGTAGGAATATATGCAGCAGTTGCAAGAACTTTTATTATTCCATCCTGAGAATACACATTTATAATTTGGGAAATAATATTTTAATGTATGATTGAAAAGATGGCCTCATAAGACACCATGTCCTTTGTTTCTCATCATCATTATGTAATTTCAGTGAACTGATCCATAATGGAAGCTTGTCTGACATTTGTGGAACTTACTCTTCTAAGAGCACCTGTCAGAGGAGAGACGGGAGGAAGAATTTAGCTGAGCTTAACCCCTGCATTATTGGTGATGAGCAGCACTCAGAGTCTATATATTGGGAGGATGTCATGAGCAAGGACAGCACCCAGTGTGAAGTGCAAATGAGACAAAGGTAAATAGCTCTGAATGTGCGCAGTTCTCTATGCCTTCAGTGTGTTCCCCTACTTCATGACTTTCGGTATAAGTGTGAGGCTCATCGAAAACTGATAATAGGCACTTCTCAAAGAGTTTTCAACCAAGCTGCCTCAAGTTTTTTTTTTTTATGTATTTGTACTTTATGTGTTTGTACACACATAAAAGTTGAAGGGTGAGAAAAATTATGTCTTAGCTTATTTATCTTTGCACCTATTGGATCTAACATAGTGCCTGAGACCTATAAAATACTACAGAAATGATGTCAGCCTAAAAGAAACAAATAGAATAAGGAAACCAAGGCTGGAAATGGAAACAACACACACAATCAAGGGGAGTTGGAGAGCAAGGAAGTAGGGAAGACAACTATCATTTGTCTAGGTACAGAAATTCCACTAATTTAATCAGTATCCAATTCTTGCAGACATTCTCTGTGCTGACTATTAAATTATAGGTTGTGTTAAGAAGTGTGCATTACATGTTAAAGTTAGAAGATGTACTCATTATTATTTTGAAAATGGTATATATCTGAGAATCTAAAACTTTTCGTGAAATAAAGAATAAAAATTATCTTTGAATGACACCAACGTTGACTTTTAAAGTAAAACACTCATTCTCAGGGTTCTAAAATAAAAGCATTTTGTGACTTTATAAATGAATCTTTCTAGAAGACTGTGTGAATGTGTTAAGTCTATTGTGGCAATTGTTGGCAATCCTGCACTTAAAACAGTGGAAGGCATGATGAATGCCCTTTCTAATAATATTTTATTGGCTGAAGCTTTAGCAAGATGATGGAACTTTTCTAAATATACTGCTACAGGTATTTAAGATTGAAACACACAAGTTGTCTCTTTCATTGGAATCAAAGTGAATATATATGTGTGTGTATGTATGTATGTATAGATAGATAGATAGATGATAGATAGATAGATAGATAGATAGATAGATAGATAGATAGATAGAACTAAACTTTAAATCAAAGTTAAGGCTATGGAAAATTAGAAAGGTACAACTTTAAAAACCATAATCACTCCAAATAAATACATCATTTGTTTAACCAGATAAATATTATCATCAATAAAAGAAATATGATCTTCTTAGGTCAGGCTGGAATATGAGTCAGGCACTGTAACACCACCCTGTAATCCTAGCTCTGTAGAAGTGATGGCAGAAGAGCTGAAAATCCACTTGAGATACAGGATGAGACCCTGTTTCCCTCATACTCATAGACAAAGCATGACTGGTAAAGCAATCTCTGCACTTGCTAGTGCCTTTGGAATAGACACGTGAGGAAAAACATGTAAATACAGAAGAACAATGGTAATTGGGACAATAAAAAATTTCTTTGAAGATACACATAGTGTCTAGATATAGAAACTGAACTAATCTAATCAGTATCCAGTCCTGTATGGTAAAATCTAATCAGTATTCGCCCTGTATGGTGAAATTAAATTATAGGTTTTGTGAAGATTAAGCATAACATGTTGGAGTTAAAAGATGTTCCCATTATTATTTTTGAAAATGGCATATGTATGAGAATCTAAAACTTGAGTCAAATATGAAATAAAAACAATCTTTTAATGATACCAACTTTGGCTTGAAAAATAAAGGGCTCTAACAGAATTAAGATCATTTCAAAAAAGAACATAGCAACCCTAAGATACAGGAATTCTTGAAAAGGTGTCAATGACTGGAATGGCCAGTCTGAGATGCTGTGACTCTGGCAATTACTGTGCTTTCTGCTTTTAAGAAGAACAAATCACACATGAGTCCATTTCACCAGACATGAGTTTATCCCACCAAACATGAGTCAATTCCACCCAACTACAGATTCTGACTTAGACATTGGAGCTGATGGGATCCACACTGCTGAGTGCAACAGAAAGGAGTCATAAAGAAAAGGCCAAACACTGAACAATGTGAGGGAAAAGTTGGAAGCTGTTGTAATGTTCCTCTATTCTGAATCCTAGAAGGAGGTAGCAAGAGAATAGCAACAAAGAAATCTGTACTTTACTTAGCATTAGAAAGACTCCACTCCCACAAAAATATAAAAATTGCCATAAAAAGTAGATAAAGAAGAACTACATCAATGGCCAAGTAACAGTGAAAAATTCAGTGCTATTAGTCAGATTCATCAAATTCAGATGTCATTTTTGTTCATAATAGAAGCAAACATCATAAAACTTATGAAATACAGTGTCCACCTTATTAGAAAGTAAGTAGCTTCACAAATCTTCAGTAGAAACATAATTAGCACAGAAAAAAGAGACCACTGGCATATTGACTAACAATACACTGTGATCCACTATATTGCCATTTCTAGGACTTTGTTAATAGACATACGTTCCAATTAAACTTAGGTTTACTTCATTTTTCAATAACAAAAAGTAAAACCTTAGTACATACAAAAGAGCAAAATCTGACAAATTATACACTGTTCTAGTTTATTTTCTGTCACTCTGATAAATGCTGCAACCAAAGTGACTTAGGGTAGAAAGCGTTATCCTGGCTTATGATTCCAGAAGGGGTATGTCCCAATGTGGTGGGAAGGCAAGGAAACAAGCCTGGTATCAGGAAAAGCACAACACAATTCATTGGTATACAGGAAGTAGGGAGGAAGAACAGGAAGTGGGGTCATGTTGTAAAACATGTCACTATCTGCCCTGAGTGGTCCTTTTCCAGCAGGTTCCATTACCTCCTCAAAGCAGTACCATCATCTGCAGACCAAGTATTCAAACACAAGGAATTGGAGGCACAGTTCTCAGGCTAACCACAGCATACACCTATTTTATTAAATATTCTGTAATACTATGGAAGAACTATAGTAATTTCCACGCATTATCCCCATATTATAAGATGTTATTTTAAAATGTTAAAGGTAGTAGATATGTATATTAATATATAAGCAAGTTAGTACTGTGTCAACTTGACCAAACTGGAGATAGTTGGGAGGAGGGTACTTAAGTTGAAAAAATGTCCTCCGCCAGACTGACAGGCAAGCAAGTCTGTGGGTGTTTTCTTAATTAGTGATTGCTGTGTGAAGTCACAGCAGGTTGTAGGCAGTGCCATCCCTGGACTACGTGTATGAGAAAAAGGCTGAGCAAGCAGGTAAGCAGCATTCTTCCAAGATTTCTGCTTCAGCTCCTGCACCCTGATTCCTGCCCTGACTTCCCTTAGTGATGGACTGCCACTTGGAAATGTGAAATGAAACAAACCCTTCCTCCACGAGTTGCTTTTGGGCATGGTGTTTCATCACAATTACAACCCTGACAGAGAGCATAGAAACAGTCACACACTGAAGAATGAGGCTATAACTACTGTATGTGTGAAAGCAATAGCATCATGAAAATCTCTCAGGAATACTTATTGATCCTTTTGCAGGAGGATAATCAGGTGTGTGTGTGTGTGTGTGTGTGTGTGTGTGTACATGCGCATGCATGTGCACAAGTCCATGAATTTAGAAGACTCTGCTTTTCAGTTTCAATGTGTGCGTCATTTGAATTTTATATACTCATCACTTATAATGTAAGAACATTTTTCAATAGTCTATATATTTTATTTATTTGAAAAGATATGTTCCCTTGAAAAATTTGGGATATGATCATACTAATTTCTAACATATAATTTCTGTCATATAACACAGAGATTATTCAAAGAAACACTGTAAAGTTAGAAACAAGGCATGCGACAAACACTTCTGAAATCTAGCTCAAAATCACGATGGTCTGTACTTGTGATTCTTTAAAAATACTATAGAAGGGCTGGAGACATGACTCTGTGGGTAGTGCTTGCTGTGAAACCTATGGACTGAGTTGAAATTCCTGCATCCATGTCACAAACCAGCATGATTTTCTGAGTACACGTAATACAAGCTCTGGAAAGTAGAGACACAAGGGTCTCTAAAACTTGCTAGCTGCCAACCTAGTTGAAGAAAAGTGAGCTCCAGGATCAGGGTGAGACCTTGTCTCCAAAGGATAGGGAAGAGAATGACTTCTGACTCTCACCTCCTGCATCCACAAAAAAAAAAAAAAAAAAAAAAAAAAAAAAAAAAAAAAGGCCACAACCCTCCACATACATGCACATGCACTATATACTCATGCACAAATAAAAAAGCATAGGAAACATAAATTAAGATCACAAACATGTAAACTTATCCCTGCTTTTAAGAGATGTATGTTTGGGAGATATTTTTCTTTAGTTTTGTTTTCCGAGACAGGCCTCGCTGTCCTGGAACTAGCTCTTGTAGACCAGTCTGGCCTTGACCACACAGAGTTCTGCCTGTCTCTGCCTCCCAAGTGCTGGGATTAAAGTATGCGCCACCACTGCCCAGCTTGTTTGGGACATTTTAAGTGAGAATTCACAAAGGGCAAAGAGAACTTTTTTCTATGCTCAACACCGTCCTCAACTGTTCCTGACCTGTTGTGAGAGACACATTATTAATTACCACTTCCTCATATTCCTTCAAAGACTCTTGACTCTCTGTCCACATATCTGATACTGTCTTGACTATAAATGCATTTTCACAAAGGGAAAATTCTATTCATAAATCCAGGTTTATCTATACCTAGGAACAGGTTAAACAATTTCACTTGGATTGTTTATACACTATTTAAAATATTTCCTCTTGAAAATTCCCAAACAAAACTAACAACATCAGAACCAGGAACAAGAGTCCTGGCTAGCTGCAAGAGAGGCTAGCTGTGTGGATTGACGCCTGGAAGGGGCTAGCTGTGTGGTCCGACGCCTGGAGGGGGCTAGCTGTGTGGACCGATAAATGGAGAAGAGCTAGCTGTGGGTGCAGACACCTGGAGTGGGGCTAGCTGTGGGTGCAGACACCTGGAGGGGGCTAGCTGTGGGTGCAGACACCTGGAGTGGGGCTAGCTGTGGGTAGCAACGTTGCTAGTCAGTTTCCACTCTCATATGCCTAGGTCTCCTCTGGAGCTCAAGATAAAGAGATTGTGTCCCACAGGGCTTAGAAAATCCAGAGGACAGAAAACACATTCTTTCTCTTGGGATTTCTACAGCAGAGGAAGGGGAAGAAAGCACTGACTGGTTTCTACGGCTGTGTCAATCAGTGGGAATCATGTGCTGGTCAGTTGTAAGCCTGCACAGACATGTGGATTCTGGTTGAGGTTTCCACTCAGCCAAGATAAAGCTCATAATCCCTTTACTAGGCTGCCTTGGCTGGCCCCGAAGCAGTTCTGCCTAAAAGTATTACTCAAGTAGTAACCAGAATTTACTAAACAGTTATAGATACAAAACAACCTTCACCTTAAAAGAGTTAAGAAGTAGTTTTGTCTGGAGACAAACACGAATGACCATGGCCTGGAAACAAAGATTTAGATCACCCTAAAGCAACATTAAAGTATGGAAGCTGTTTCATGCACAGTTTATAGTAACAGAACAAAGCGTTGTGCCGTGCCACTTTTCTAAAACATTGTTGGAAACATTAGAGGGCGGGTTGCAGCTAAGTTGGGCAACCTCTGCTGTATGCTTCAGCAGCCACCTGCTGAAACTCTCAGCTTTTGGGGAAGTGGAATCCAGCGGTCTGCTAAATTAATCATTCCAAAGAAAATCCAGTACTCTATACATTCCAAATGATCCAGCTAATGGTCAAAAGGCTGTCAGGTCAGGCACAGAGCGGGGCAGGAAATGGTTATTGAGGCGAATAACGTGACCCAAGACTTTCTGTCTCTGACCTTGCAACATGCTTAACTCCACAATCACTGATGTTTAATCAGTTAAGTCAGCCTTGCAGAAGGTTCAGTGGAGACTTCGTTGGGAACTATTCACTATTAACTTTTATAAGGAACTAGGGTTCATTACTATATTTTTAAATTGTAGTCAATGACTATATATCCTTTCACAAACCTGAGAGATTGGTTTTGTGTTTGTAGCAATTAACATGTAAAATGTCAGCAGTACAAATATGATAGAATTTGTTCTTGGTTTATCTTTTAAAATTAATTTATTTTATTTTATGTGTAGGAGTGCTTTGCCTGCATGTATGTATATGATATGTGTGTGTAGTGCCCACAATGGCCATAAAAGGACCTCAAATTCTCTGGAACTGGAGTTACATATGGTTTTAAGGTGTGGTATGGGTGCTGGGAACTGAATTCATATCTTCTGCAAGAATAGTACATGCTCTCATCCACATTTCCAGCCCCCCCTTTTGTATTTTTATATTTTCAGTTCTCTCATAATATTTCCAGTTTCACCCTTTCACACTTTCAGGCTTTAAGTTACTTTAGCATTAGATCACTAACTGGCATGTTGCAATAATTTTGTTATTAGTAACAAAGTCATTAACACTTGATAATGAACCATTACCAGGTAAACTTCTACAGGAGCTTATGAATGAGACAAGAGATACCAATTTGTTCAAAATTTTTGGTTTGTATACATGAATTACAAAGTCTTGAAAATTAAGCAATAAACATTACTCTATAAGATACTGAACTCACTCTAGAGTCTTCTAAATGCTGTCTTCCCACCAATTAAATAACAAAACAGATGGAAGTAAAAAAGTTGAAATTACAGAATTAAGAAATCTTATTCAGTAGTCCCACAATATGAAGTGCTATATAATTTATAAATAATTAGACAAAATCAATATCCTGAGAGCTAAAGTGACCATTTAAAAAGGAAAATTAGGTGACATACAAGAATTATATTTTAAAAACTATTATGAACTAAATAAGTCTCATAGGAAATATTGGGGGACTCATTAAAAATTGTAAATAATGTACGTACAAAGTAATTCAGAAAAATCTCATCAACTCAGAATTTAGTATCTATCAATCTGTTGAGGAAGAAGTGACTATTTATAATTGTGTATATGGTAATGGAGCACATAGATGCTTTTCACAGTCTAATACAGAACAATGCTTCATTGCATTTGACTACTGAAGTTTCTTCTACCAAGCACCTTTGGTTTGCCTGGTACATTAGAATTCCTGATCTGCTGATTTTGAGTGAAAAGCTTGCTCCAATATCTAGAGACACACTTAATAATTTATCCAGTTACTCAAATATTCTGGGTTAAAACCAGGGTCCATACTTCATGGGTACCCAATGAAGGAAAGCTATTCTTTCTGGAAAAAAAGAACAGAATTTACCTCTGACCTTGGGTGGAAATCTAACATTCTAAGTCTACTAATCCAGCTGAGCCTGTCAGTCGCATGGTAGAGACCATCCTCAGGAAAGTTGGTTCACGTTAAGTTGTAATAGAGAAATAGGATGCCTAATCACCCTGCGGATGAGATAATGCTGCCTCTCTTCCCAGAAAGGCTGTTCCTGCTATAGTGGCTACAACGCTGCCATGATGCTCTATTAGGTCTGCCAACATTTCTGAGTCAGAAAGGTGGATCTTTTCCTTTGACTATCAGTCAGATGTATGCTTTCTGCAGTAGTTTAAGCTTTTCCCCCCTCTTCCTGTTGCTCGTTGCTTGCCAGTCCTCCATGCCTACTTCCAAATAATATGATTGTCTCCATCTCCCTCTTCCAGGCAGATGAGATTTACAGCTTGCCTGAGTTTTCTTTCAAACCCTAATGAAATTATCCTTAAGCTTCCTTCTGAGTTCAATATTAAATTATTTTATTAATGAGACAAACAACAAAAAGAAAAAAAAAACCAATTTCTCTTATAACAGAATTCTTTTCTTCAATAATATGCATACTTTAAAAAAAACATTTAAAACCCTGCATCCAACAACACACAGCATTGATAGAAACCTAATGCTGCAAGAAAACCATGGGAGCCTATAAATGCCAAGTGTTCTCAGACAACCATGCCACAGAAGATGCTACAGAACAGGAGCTAACCAGCAAGGATACTGGGGCTGCTAGTCCATATGAACCCAACATATGCCATGCTTTCCATGAGCACAGCCACACTCAGTTACTTATGTAATATTTCTAGAAACTTAATTTCCATAGTTGAGATGCATGTCATATGGCCACAACATACAACACACTTATGATCAAGCTCATCACAAAAACACTGTAAGCTTCTTTTTCCTTTACAATACATCTACACACTTCATAATAAGAGGCCATGGGAACAGCTATACAGATACTATGGTAAAGATTCAACTTTTAAACATCATCTAATGCCCATTAAAACAAAAAGATGACAGAAAAATATCAAAAATAGAAAATGCATTAAAGATTTTTATTAGCTCATATGCAAAATAAAATTTTACCTATTATTGAGTCTCTGGGCTCAAAAGATATATTCAGTGATCCCTAGAAATTAGTAACAGTTGTAAAGATATAGAAGAGGTAAGTATATAAATGAGTGATTTTATAAATGAGACTAATATGAATTCACAGTAACTGACATCAACCACCAGTAAGTGACAAAAATTTAAAGTGTTCTCAAGAGGCCAGGTTGAAACAGTTTGGAACACTATTAGATTACATGTGCAATTTAAAATTATTTACCCAAAGAGAAGCCTCATAGGTGTCCTCCAGCTTCTATTAAAGGACTTCTGGGTGCCAAGTAACAGGTGGACTACAAACAACGCTGCTTCTCACCTGTCAGCACCAAAATTTCTGGGCATTTCCTGTGAGTTTGGTAATGACCACCTCTGGCAGTTCTCACCATCAAAGATGGTTTTGACATTTATGTGGAGGTTGATATTATAAATAAAGCAGCCAGTACACTGTGGTGTTGTAACTGCCATTAAAAGAAAGGCACAGTTTCCTTAGCCAAGTGTTGCTTCCTCAAGGATTATAATATTATTCTATTGTTTTTTACTATTTTATACATCTTTATTTACATGTATCCACTCAAGCATGTGTGGACTTATATCATGATCAAACTATGATGTCTGTTGATTCATTACCATCATCTTTAAAGTTTTAAAAAATTTTGTTCATTTGAATTTTAAGTTTTTCAGTTTATACTTTGTAGAATAGTTGTTAGCTAATTTTGATTCAAGGACTGCTTCTGGATGATCTACAACACAAGTTTTCCCCCCTAATTATTTTTACACTTCTGGGAAGCAGAAAATATACAGTATTTACTTAATGACAAAGGGAAATAATATTTAATTCCAACTTCACTGTCCAAAAATAAAGTTTCATTCAAATGCAAACAACAATTTGTTCATACACCACCTATAGCTGTTTACATGAACAACAAAACTGGCTGGGTGACCAGAATGTTCTAACTTATCTGTGCTGTAGAACATGCTCAACAAAACCTAAATGAGTTGGATGGAAATGCAAAGAAAGCATATAAAATTCCCCACGTCTCCACTGAAAAGTTATACGTGGTTCCCCTTTCCTCCCTCTTATAGGAAATGTCAATTCCATCTCATAAACTTGATATTTTAAAATTATTTCTGACTTTTTTGAGATTATAATTACATCATTTACCCCTTTGCTTTCCTCCCTTCAAATTCTCTCATATCCCCCTCCTTAATCTCTCATTATGACCTCTTTTTTCATTAATTAATATTACATATGCATATATTTAGGAACAATGTGGTCTGTATAGTGTTACTTGTATGTATATGTTCATATCTGACCGCTTTGTATGGAATAACTCATTGGTGTGCTCTGCCCAGGGGAAGACGTTTACCTGATCCAGCATTCCTTAGTTGCCCATAGATTTTGTGTAGGGTCGAGGCTTCACAGGCTTTCCCACTTCAGAAGCCTCATCTTTTTTAGCACATATTTTGGCAGTCATATTGGAGAGACTTTATAGTAGCTTCTAACCTTCTCAGGAGACACAATTTCACTACAAACTATTTCTCTGGCTCTTATAACCTGTCCCTTCTTCCCGAATGATCCCTGAGCCTTAGGTGCAGTGGCTGTATTGTAGGTGTATATTTGGGGATCAGGCTCCACAATTTTGCATTTGATTGCTTATAGTTTTCTGTAATGCTTTTCTTTGTTACAAAAATAAGCTTCCTTGAAGAGGGATGAGAACTGAATGTATTAGGTTAGACTCAAGAGGTAATTTTCTCAAATGTCTTTGTACAGTCATTTCAACATTCCTTTACTCCAAATGAATTTGAGACTTAGTGAATGTTCCTATGAATTTCACTTTGACACAGTTTCTTTCAAAGTGACTTCTGTAAAATCGTTAATAGGGATTTCTCTTATATCTGTAAAGAAGGTACGTATTTACTATTCTTAAAAAAAGCTTGACCTTCAACAGAACATCAAATTTGTACTGCTTTCCCTGCCCCCACATCTACATCTGGTGGAGGCAAGGTTGTTTGTTTATGCTCTGCCCTTTCAATCCATGAACAAAAGACCCAGGAGAAGCTCTCAGTAGCAGAACAATAATTGATGAAATGCCAGGTGTTCACACGAGGTTTTCTTCAGGAAAGACCTCTGAAAATGAAACAAAAGGCATTTTCAAGTAGAAAGGACATTCATCTCACACTAATAATGGAAGGTTGCAAAACCTTTATTTCTTCTTTTTGAAAAGAGGAGCACTCTGCCCTAAAGAAGCTGGGAGGAGGCACCCAGAGGTGTGCCCATGCAGTCACATCTCCCAGATCACCTGAGAAGATGGATCAGAAGTTCCTCACCCCTGTAGGTTAATACTGACTATCTCAGTTCTTTAGAACCTTTGAACTTCATAATATCCTATTAAAAGCATATTTATTGATGATTTTCATTGTTTTGGTTTTTATTTTTACTAAATTGCTATTTTCCATCTAACACTCACCTTAGCAGTTAAAGTTAGGCCAGAAACTTTAAGACGAGTCCCACAATTGGGACAATGTTAACTCTCACATTCTAGAGCAAAGAAAATTACACTCAGGTGTGTGTGTGTGGGGGGGGATGCATGCACGCGTGTGCGTTTACATGTGTGCTCAGGCATTGAAAACTGGCTCAAAATATAAAGAGAAACTTCAATGAATATTTTCAACAATGGTTATATTTTTAGAATAAATGAGGAAAAATACATAATAATTGCTTTGTCAGAGTCATCAATAAATGGAATACAGGAGTTTAAATAAAATTGATTCAGTGTTTTCAATAAGATTTAAGTCTCCTTCAAAGAGAAATAGCAAACAAGTCATAGAAAAGACAACTTACTGATTGTGAATTATTAGTTATAGTGATAGATACCTTCTTCCAGGTTGTGGTCTAATAGCACTTTCTTCTCAAATTAAGATTATGTATGAAAATAAAATACCACACAAATTTACATTCTTTCTTATAAAAAGAAATTCTCTGTAAATCATTTATTTGGGAAAGGACTTGTATATCTTATAATACAATAATGCAAAAAGCAGCACACAATTATCATCTAATTTGAAATATTTCAAAACTTGTATACTCTGTATAGATGTTTATATCTATGCAAGCATAGAGTGTGCAATTGCTTTTTCTCATTAGGAAAATATAAATTAATATCATCAGCTATCATTACATATTTACTTGAATAAATATAATCTGGACACAGACAATAAAGTATTTGTCAATAACGTCCACAAACTGTATTCCTATATTAATAGTAGAAATGTAAAACCGTATGACCAACCTAGAATACAGTCTATAAGTACAAGAATACAAACAAATGAAGAATGACCCAGTAACACCATGCCTACGAACTGCCCAAAGTAAGTGCCAAGACTCGGATGTGAGATTCACAGCCATGCTGATCATTAGAGTTCCAAACTCAGCTCATGAAGGCACTTGTTGTCAAGCCTAACAACCTGGGATACAGATGAGGGAAGTAGAGAACTGACCGCTGCAAGTTGTTCTCTTACCTCCATGTGCATACCATGGCATGTGTGCCTGCACTCAAGCGGGTATAAACGCATGCACAAGCACACACACATACATAATAAATAAGCAAATGTAAAAAAAGAGCTTTATATTAGAAAGAACTCAAATGATTGCTAACTGATGCATTGAAAAACCAATCACAGCATGTTCAGGTAACAGACTGTTGACTCGCAACATAAATAAATTCAGTATTGATATATCTATTATACATAAGAACCTCAAAACAAATCAACTGAAAGATACTAGATGCAAAAGACCATATTCAATGATTCCATTAGGTGAAGTGTCCACAAGTTGCAAATCCATAGAGAAAGAATAAAATCAGAAGTTTCCCAGAGTTGCAACGTGAGTTTACTCTCACAAAGTGGTTGAAAACAAAAATGCTTGAAACTAAAGGGTGGTGATAGGATCAAAGCTTTTTATATTAACTAAAAATTTATTGACTCACACACTCAGAAAAAATCATATACCACACAATATTAGATTATAAAAATAAATTAAAAATTTATATCATTATTATTTTACAGCACAAATTACAATAAATTCTAGATTAAGTTTCCCAAAGCTAAACTGTCTAGGAAGCATATTATCTATCTTTGTCATAAATTCAGCCATAAGTGGTAGTGTTTGCCTAGCATTGCCCAGGAGATGATCTTGATCATCAGCACACACACACACAGAGAGAGAGAGAGAGAGAGAGAGAGGGAGGGAGGGAGGGAGGGAGGGAGGGAGGGAGAGAGAGAGAGAGAGAGAGAGAGAGAGAGAGAGAGAGANGAGAGAGAGAGAGAGAGAGAGGGAGGGAGGGAGGGAGGGAGGGAGGGAGGGAGAGAGAGAGAGAGAGAGAGAGAGAGAGAGAGAGAGAGAGAGAGAAGAGAGAAGAGAGAAGAGAGAAGAGAGAAGAGAGAGAGTCTTAAGGCAAATGGCTCTCCAAACTTCAGGGATTTACAATAAAAAGAATTCCTTGGTTCTGCCCTCCTTTAGATTTGCTGTCCTACCACTTGTCTGAACAATCAAACACCTCCCTGACCAGATGTGTCAGAGTCACAGTATGCTGGAATATGGAATACAATGGTGTTCTGGGGATTCTCTCAATACAACCTCATTTAATACTATTTTTAACAAAATAACATCACCATCCAGGTAGTTATGGAGACTGCCATGTTCTTTTGTTCTTTAATCAGCTTTATTAAATATTAATTTTCTATTTTGATTGAATGTTTAAAAAAAACTATTACATATACAGCTAAAATGTCCCCAAATTTAAAAAAAAAAAGATTTCTATTATAATCCATTTCCTCTAGCCAGTCATTGTCTTCTGTTCTCGTGCATGTAATTTTACATAGCAGTCATCTATCATCATAAGCATTCATTGGAATTTATATTATTGATTTGATGTGATCTTCTATAAATATATTTTGCAAAGAGTTTGTACACATAACTTATCATACAATGTTTGAGGGGTTTTAAAAGACAAAAGGAAAATCAAAATGAAAACAAACAGCTTTTGTTAACTTTTGGCACAACTTGCTGTGTGAATACAATGAGCACTATTTTAAGGTTTCAGGAGCAATTCTGAGCTTGAACTCAAATGGAAGGACACAGTAACCTGCCCAAGATGAGGCCACTCACTTCACAGAAGATTGAACTTAAAATAAAATTTGTAGTTACTTCTTGCGCTAATATCGCTGGTGACTGTTAATTTCAAAAAGATCAGCAGTCTTAGGAAAAGACCAGTTTTCCAGTTTCCCAGCTTCTGGTGTACTGCGTGATAATGGCACCAATAAAGAACACCTCTGTGAAAACATGGAGACACACACTTCAGGAACACTTTCATCGTGTTGGAAAAGCCAAGGCTCAAGGAGCAAATGCAGGCAATACTAGATAACTCTTAAGAAGTTCTGAAAATAGGCAAAAGGAAGATAGAGTCAATTTTATAATCTTTTATTCTACTCTGATCAAACATTTTCTCTGAATTTTTTCATTGAGAAGATTGACTGTGAAGCACAGTCCTTGATATTCTCTCTCTCTCTCTCTCTCTCTCTCTCTCTCTCTCTCTCTCTCTCTCTCTCTCTTTAAAATCTTTTTGAGAAAGGATCTTCCCTCCCATGTATCCTTCTCAGCCCAACATGCGTGAGTGTCCTGCTTCAGCTTCTCGAGTACCAGGACAACACAGAGGTTTTAGAAATCCTTTAAGGGTTTAGAATTAGGCAGTTGATAGCATGTAAGAAAACTGGTGCAGAGTACCAATCATTACCCTTTGCTCTCTCAACTTGGACATGTATCAAAACATCAATTATCTATGAGAAAATCAACTCATTGTTTTAGGTTTTAATAAATAATTGTTCTGTTTAATATTTTAATTCAGATATCATTATACTGTTTTCCCCCTTCCCCTGCCTCCCTCCAATGCCACCCTGCACCCCCTGATCTCTCCTAAATTCACAGCCTCTGTATTTCAATTGTTGTTACATACATTTTTTAAAATATGTAGAGACTACTTTCTGAGTCTGTATAAAGTTACTTGTATGTATATGATTTCAGGGTGACAATTTGGTATTGGTTAACCAATTTGAGGGCTCTTTTCTTGGCAATACTATTTCTCCTCCTACCTATAAGTCTTTGTCCAGGGCTGAGGTTTTCACCTACCATATCAGCATGTCTAGTGTTATGGCCCTT
Organism: Alexandromys fortis; assembly: GCF_014885135.2. Lineage (NCBI taxonomy): Eukaryota > Metazoa > Chordata > Mammalia > Rodentia > Cricetidae > Alexandromys > Alexandromys fortis. Next base: position 4,110,749 of record NW_026068037.1, on the reverse strand, counting down.
GTTCTAGTCTTGAGTATGCATTCATGCTGATGACATTTTGTGAGTGTAGTTTCTCTGACATTTCTAGAAGATGAAATCTCAGAGCAGATTTCCTGTTCTTTTGCCTCTTACAATCTTTCTGAGTATCAAGGAGTAAATGTATGACAGTTGAGAACCACAGGTCACTTGTTCTCTGCATTTTGATCAGTTGTGTTTTTCTATAACAATCTTGGTGTGTGGCAAGGAGGCATTCCTTGACCAGGGGTGAGGACTATACTTATCTGTGGACTTTTAGACTTTGAAAGTGATTGTGCTGATTTAGTAAAGTAGAGGATATTAAGTTCTCTTCCAAGATCCATGATTTCACTAATCCTGGGTAGTTGACTAGGTTTACTGTGCTAGTCATAATATCCCTCTTGTTGAGTGAACCTTAAGTCCAATTAAAGAGTTATTGCTTAGCAACAGGGTAACCAGTGTCACTATTGCACCCTTATGGTTATTACACCATGCTGGTTACTGTTTTAGTCCATAGGCCTCACAGCTGGGTAAGACTATTGGTTGTTTTCCTCCAGTAGAAGCCTAAATAGCAAGTCCTCAGGAAAGTTAGTTCTCAGGTAGGAGGCATTCAGGTCAGATCCATTTCTGATCCTCTGGGTCCTGTGTTCAAAATGATTGGTGTCTTTAGTAATAGGAACTTAACACCAACATCTGAGAAGCAACAAAGGTAACAGCAATACTCTATATTTGGGAGTCCTGTGCATAACCCTGTCCAACAACTCAAAAAGGAACTTCTCGTGGTTTGGTGTTGGGATTTTTGTTAGATGATCTATAGCTCTTGGAGGGAATGTTGTCAGCCCACAAGGGATATATCCACTTACAACACATGTGTATATGCATACACAGACTTAAGTGTGTCATATATAATTTTAGGTAAATAAATAATGCACAGAAAAAACATCATCTACAACAAATGGTGCTGGAAAAACTAAGTGCCCCTGCGCAGAAGAATGAAGATAGACCTGCATCCATCACCTTGTATATAAACTACTTCAAATGGATAAAAGATCTTGTGAAACCTAAAACACAAGCTTCTAGAAAACACACACACACACAGAGAGAGAGAGAGAGAGAGAGAGAGAGAGAGAGAGAGAGAGGGGCAACACCCTGTGTGATAGAGATGCAGGAAAGGACTTTGTGAATAGGAATCTATTTCTTTAGGACTCAAAGTCAACAACTGAAAAGTGACATAAAAAAAAAAAACTAAAAAGCTTAACAGCTAAAGAAATATCAATTGATTAAAGAGGAAAACCACAAGGATTGAGGACTCTTTGCCATCATGTATACATTTGATAGAAGATTAATATCCAGAATCTATAAAGAACTCAGAAAAATAACCCATTCAAAAATGGGCTTCAGATCTGAACTGAGTTCTCAAGCAAAGACATAGAAAGTGGTTAAGAAATACCTCAAAAACTTGGTTATTGTCCTTTGCAATTAAAGAAATACAAATCAAAACATTCGTTTTAAGCATCCATCTTTCCCCAAACAGAAAAAAAAAGAATAAGTGCTGAATAGATGTGAGGAAAAGAAAATTCTCATTCACTATTGGCGGGATTGCACACTGGTCCAGGCACTTTGGAAGTCAGTATAAAGAACCTCCAAACAGCTAAAAATAAATCTACCATGTGGCCCAGCTGTATCACTCTTCCGTGCATACCCAATGAACTTGGCATCCTACTCCACAGACAGTTGCTGAACCATGTTCACTGCCATTCTGTTCACAATTGCTAGGAGATGGAAATTACCCAAATGTCATTCAACTGTCAAATAGATAATAAAAAATATGGTGTGTGTGTGTGTGGTGTGTGTGTGTGTATGTGTGTGTGTGTGGTGTGGTGTGTGGTTTGTGTCTGTGTGGTGTGTGGGGTGTGTGTGTGTGGTGTGTGTGTGTGTGTGTGTGGTGTGGTGTGTGTCTGTGTGGTGTGTGTATGGGAATATTATGCACCCATAAAGAAAAATGAAGTCATGACATTTTCAGGATGGAATCACAAAATTTGCAGGTAAATGAAAGCAACTAGAAAAGACCCAGTAATAGGGGTGGGGGAGGGTATGTGGAGAGAGTGGGAGGGAAGAGAGAGAAGGGGAGAAGTGGGAATTTGGATGCAGAATAGATGCAGAAAAACAATGTCAAGTGTTCTCCCTCATCTGCATTTCCTAGCTCACATCTTAAGATGTAAGTATATAAACTGCAGTAACTGGAGAAACAAGGAAAATAAAAGGTGACAATGGAAGGAAAAATCAAGAGGGGAATAAAAGGATATAAGTTATTTGATAGAGAAAATAAGAAAAAGGCTCTAATTGGGGAGGATGGGAAGATTAATATGGAAGGAAAAGGGAGGAAGTTAAAATAACAGAAAGGGTGATTGATAAATAATTGTTCCATTAATGGGTAGTCTACTGCTAGAAGTCTTTTCATTTCCTGATTATGGACTCCACCAACAAACCAGCTTAATTTTCACTTGTTCTGTAGCCACTACTATGGTCTCAGGGTGAGAACAGAATCCAACCTTCATAGATATAAACTTCTTTTCCTAGAATTTCCATATCTCTGTAAAGCATTCCAATGCTTCTCAAGAGCTTTGTTAATAGCAGTATGTATTATCATATTTTGAAGAGTAAGAAGAATGGTTCTATTACTTCTGATACTTATTTTATTATTAAATCCACTAAGAATCAATTCAAAAATATTTCATGTTTCACTACCTAACCATCTTATGAAATCTGCTCATAAAGCACCCATCAAGTCATCTAAAAAAACGCATGTTTTGAAGTAGAACATCACTTTTAAATTAAATGTGTAAATAGACATCCCTGATTGCCCCTGCTAACATTTATCTTGAGGGGAAAGAAATGCCAGCAGTGTCCAGTTCAAAACTTATTTCTACACCGGGTTATTGAAATAAACGACTAACGAAGTAAAATATACAAGCATGCATTTCCACAAAATTCAATTAATCAACCATATTAGAGATTGAAATCATATGCCAAGTCGTATTCTTCATGTTGACATGCAGATTCATACTAATAAAATATTTCTCCAAATGGCCAGGAAATACTAAATTATAAGCACCATAGCTAAGGAAATATTTGTCCTCATTATTTTAAAAAATTATAACATTTCTTACTAACTCTGCAACATTCTTCCATTAAAAGTAAAACCCAGAAGAACAAAATCAACCATTTAACAGACGTAAATGCTACATAGATGCTCAGAATTTGCATCAAAGAATCTCTCAGCTAAAGAAAAAGCATCATGCTGCAAAAAGCCTTCTGCACAATGCCCCTCACCTCAGTCATTGTATTAGATTTGCTTGTCCGGCTCCTTGATGCCATGCACACAATTCCAAATTGATTATATCCCCTCGGGTGTCTCAGCACTCTTAATTCATTGAAATCAAAGGGCGCATACCACTGGCTACTCGACACTATGCCGCCATATCACCTGGTGTGCAGAGTCTGAATCACCATTCCATCCTTCCCAAATTTTCTTCCATGTTAATTACCTCTTGATTGGGAGATCCCTTTCTACTTAGTAGATCACACTCAGGATTCAAGTTTCAGTCTAACTTGTCCGATCACCATTCTTCCTACAAGCAGTTCCCTTCATTTGTTCTTCTACAGCACTGGAATGAGATTCTATATTACCTGGCCTTCTGAGCTATGCTCCAGTCATACCAATCTTCTCACTTTCCATGTCATAGACGTCTTTAAGACAAGCAAACTGCATATTTCTATTTGAGCTACATTTTCAACAACATGTAAGAGTGATGTGAAGGAACAACTGTGAGACTCATGGCTGACGATCTAAGCTAAGAGCCTAAAGATTAGGAGATTGAAAGAATGTCATTTTTTGCAATGGTTCCCACTTGAAAGGAAAGACTAGTTGAAACAGTTATTAGTTTCAGTTTTCCAAAGATATATCAATGAACAATTCTGAAAGAAAATTTAATAAAAATCAATAACTTATTGTAAAGAAGAATCATTTCTAAGTCTTACTAACAGTAAACTTTAGAATGTTCTGGAATAAGTCACCTAAGCACCATCTTTACTTCCTAATGTTATTCAGTACTATTAGATGCCATGAACTAATGAATTAATTCTGGTAAATGGACCAAGAATCAAGTCAGTAAATGCCAAGCAAATGTCCCACTGACTTTGGTACTTAAAAGAAACTGGCACTGTGATGCAGTCACAAGCGTGACAAGACCTAAATTAACTATGCCAGAAGATAGATGGCTCCCATTAACTGCATTTAAAAACAACGTTAAGATAGTATTAATTATGAGCACTTTTCATTTTAATTTATTGTAAACAAAAGAAGTTAAGTCAATTTTATTTATTTTGATAAAATTTTAAGCAAACTGTCACATTAACACACAAATAATTAGGACATTCATTACTTTTAAAAGTGAATTTAGGGGGATTGAGATTGGTTTTTTAGTGTAACATTGCTGAGTATCAAAATTAACTCACTTTGTAGACCAGGCTGGCCTCAACCTCATAGAAATCTGCCTGCCTCTGTCTCCGAGTGCTGGTATTAAAGATAATGCCACACTGGCTTAAAAATTATTTTTTCTGTAAACGATATTCCTGTGTTTCCCTACTGCTGGCTTGCTGTCTCTTTGCTTGTGTATATAAATATGATACATGCATAAGTACATACATACATACATTTAAATATTCATTTTCCTAAATATTTAATAAACATGCATTTAAATGATAGTAAATATTACACAATTATTTGTTTATATGTAACAATAAACACTGACTGGAGGCTGATATCCATCAAGAATTATGGATTTGTTTTCTAAGGACATGGCTGGGTTATCCTCCTTAACTTAACAAAAAGAAGCTTCAAACAATAATCAGATCCCTTGAGTATCATCCCCCATATGTTCTACTATCAATATTGACATTGTATTCCTTTATCTGTACTGTCTGTCATTTCAGATAATAAAGCTTTTCTACTGTTTTTCAAAAAAAATCAATTTGAAGAGAATAGGGAAAGATAATAGCCCTCTCATCTACCTTATAATGCCCTCTAAATATGAGGAATTTTATAGTCAATCCTTACTATTCCTAGATTCTTAGTTTCAAGTGTGCCTACTCACTAAAACATATTTGTAACCACAAAGTCAGTATGTGTGGAGACTGTGCAGTCATAAGTGCTCAGTTAAAACTGAATCACTTATATGTGTTCTCATCTGAGGATGAACCAAGCCAGGCTCAGCCTTCTTATTCCTACTCTCAGTGGAGTCAGGCATCATTTCCTTTTTTATTTAGTAGGATTTTTCTTTTGTTCTTTTAGATGATGGATTTACTATTGAATAGGGCTCCAAGTTTAATACTGAGAATCTGTCTATAGTTTCTATGCACAAGAATATATTGAACCTTTGGGGGAACCGCAAATACAGATGAGCTTGAGATGACTATGTTGTTAGTTTTAAGTTAAATGGTGACATATCAGGAACAAATATCAGCATCCCTTTAATTATAAACAGACAAAACTAAATTGTGGGCAATGTTGTGTTAGGTTAGATACTTGCAGAAACCAAACTTGATATCTCCCCTATTTCCTAGCTCAGTTCTCACGAAACCTGATCTACTGGAACTCCAGCTAATAATGAGAACCAATCAGAAACTATTCAGAAATAGACACATGGCATAGGATGGCTTGAAATAAGTTATAAAATTAAGTAATTAAAAGATAATATTGATGAAAAATCAGATATAAAAGATTTTCTACTCAGTCAGTCTTCTCTAGTCCAAATGAGACATGAGTAATGATATCTGCCACGTCCACAGCAGTGACTGCCGTGTAGTGACAAAATGCCTCTGTGCTGGCTTTTGCCTGCTGAAGGATTGGGGTTAGAGCTTCCTGGAGCGAAGCCCCAGGCGGTCCCCTGGCAATCAGTGGTCGAGATAGGACCTGATGCCGTAGGCAAATCTCGTATCTGGAGATAGCCTTGAGAGCGAGCCCTCCTGGCACCCTGCATGATCTTTCTCTGTATTTCTTAACTTTGCTGTTTTCAGCTGACCGCTTACCAAGA
>NW_026068037.1:4080354-4104305 GCF_014885135.2 Alexandromys fortis | reverse complement strand
GATAGCAATAATAAGACAGAAACTTTCTGTTCATAAGATGTAACCACTTGCCTGAGGCTTACAGTCCCAAGGACAAGAGTTCCTCTTCTAAGATTTACAGTCCCAAGGACAAGGGTTCCTCTTCTAAGGATGCTTTGTGTCTAACACCTGTTCCTAATAATAGACTTTTTAAACATTGCTAAAAGAAGTTTTCATACTGTGCCAACTAATGATACATGACTTTCTGACTTGTTCTTTGTTTGAATACTATATAATGAAAGCATGATTTTAGTAAAATCGCAGCAGATTCTCACTACACAGTGTGTCTGTCTGTCATTCCCTTGCGTCGTATCCTGGCTATCCTATCCTTCACCCTGTTCTCCCGTGGATAACGGTCTCCAAGAGGGACGGTCCGTGGCAGATATCAATATCAATACTCCTAATTCCCATGTTAAGTGTCAGAAAGAAGCACAGTTTCCTACCAGCTTCTCTGTATACCCTAAAGACAGAAAACAGTGCTAAACGAACCTTGGGAAAGCAATACAAAACTTATCTAACACATTAAAAGCAACTAGGGCCCATGACACCAGTGTTTTCAGATCTTCCCACTGCTTCCAATCTTGCAATATTCATGATTCAACTAGTATGGTCACTGTAGTATTCAAGTATGTGCAGCTCCCCATGCTGTCCAGCTGGATACTTTCTACAGGGCAGTGCATGGTGCAAACAAGGTCTGATATCCAAATAAAACCATGAATTTATGTTCTAAAGTTTTCTTGAAATAAATGAGATGCAGCCAGGCTTGGTGCACACTTGTTTTCCCAGACACTCAAGAGGCTAAGACAGGAGAGTCATAGTTCAAGAATAATCTCTCCTACGGTGAGATCTAGCCCAACATAGGCAACTTAATAAGATTCTATCTCAAAATAAACTGTAGAAAGAAGATAGAGATGCAGCTTGATGTTGCAATTTTTACCTAGCTTGTGTAAGCCCCATGTTCAATTCCCTAAGACAAAAAATAATAGTCTTTTCCCGGTTGTTAATTGAAAAATTTTCCCAGATAATAGATGCAGTGTGTCTTTAGGATTTATCATGATGTAAATCATTGGCTACTGTTACGAATTACTCAGGCTGCCTTTCTTATCCTTAGATCTTGCCTGATAGCGTATCGTCTTCTCTCATCTACACCCCTGCTCATTATTGTTTCAGATGTTTCTTCACTATTTCTAATGCTGTCTTGTTCTCCTTATTCAATGGTTAGCTTAAGGGTCACCTACTCAGAAGCCTTTTTCTGGCTCACCTTTTAACCTTTTCTCCCCTCACATCTCTCAGGTTTCCTTGAGGCTGTGCACACTCTCTGAACTGATCTTGTTTGTGTGGTTTAACGTCATCCCCAGGGGTTTTCAGAATACAATGAAAAAAGGCAGGATCTTTCTTCGTTTTATTCACAATGTATTCCTGGTAACTAGAAAAGCACCTGGCAATAGACTAAACTGTAGGAAATGTCTTACTGAAGTAGATGCCACCTATCACAGGACATCAGGAAGAGTCCAAATCCTGTTTGAAACCTGTATAGGTCTTGGGCTCTTCTTCTCACTCATTATTCTGTTTTCATTTTCCTACCATTGTAGAACTTCAACTTTACAATGTCCGCAAAATGGTACTTTGCAAAGAGAGAAAAAAAAGATACAGCAGAGACCACTTAGTCACTGTTGGTGCCGACAGGCAAAGTTTGTAACTTCTAAGACCTCTGTTTTTAAAATGTCTTTCCTTGAATGAAAACTCTATACAAGATACATGTGACTCTCTAAGCCAAATACTAAAAGTCAAACACTCTTCCTTGTGCTCTTCCTCAGAGCAGACAGAAGAAATGCCAGTAAGATCAGGTTCTAGTCAGCTGTCCTCTCCAAGATTGGGCTTTTGCCTTTAAAAAGACAAAGTAAGCTTCAGGTCTTTTTCAGTTGTCTACAAGAATCAAAATCAAAAAGGCATTCTGGGTCGACTTGTGAGTAAAGTTTGAGTTAAATATAAGGTTTCCAGGGTCAACAATATTTCACCCAAACTCAACTGCACATTTTTTTTTTCAAAAAATTCTAATCATCACAGGAAACAAGTTCAGAGAAAGTACTGACATCACCATTTTTCAGGTCACTATTTCTAAAGAAGATAATGTATCTAAATGGAACCTAAACTCCCACACAGTGGATGAGAATTCAGTAGTTAAGGAAAATATCTAATACTAAGTTTGAATAGGAGAACTTGGACTTTAATTTAAAAGCAAATATAAGTAGCTCACAGATTTTTTTTTCCTTTTTGAATGTCACAGAGAATATAGTGAACACGGTTTATCTTCAGCTTTTACAGTTAATTGGATAAATATATGATCAGCAGAGAAAGCAAAACAACATGCTATCTTTCATTACAGGAGTTGTAAAGAAATATACAAGAGAAACTGTACAATAATTAGTTTTCATGGTTTACAGAGTTTATAGAAAATATAAGCATTAATATCAACAAACTACTTAGTGTCACATGAAGTATGAAATATGTGTTGTCATTTTACATACCAATTTGAAATAAAACTAATACAGAAAGGCATCACCAAGAAAATTACAAAAGTTATTATGCATGTTTCAAATCACTGGCTACTTAGAGAAATGAGCAAGTGTGAAGATGGTGTTCTCAGTCATTGTATACTGGTGGTACACTTAGCAGGGCTTGAATTAAAAAGTGTTTGTCCTTTAAAATGAAATGATCATTCAGAATGAAGAGGCCAAAGATACCATTAGATAAAAAGAAAACAACAAAAACAGAAACACTAAGTATACTGACTAATTCTGAAAGATTTTATATAATAAATACACATAAAGATACAAACCTATTTTTAAGGGACACTTCTCTTCAACAATAGAAGCGTATTAGGTTTTAATTAATGGAAATGAAACAATTGTGGTGTATCCAAATATTCTTATTCAAAAGAGAAAATGAGAGAAAATCCGGGGAAAACGTTATACTACACAGACATCAAAATAATGTAAGTGGTATGCATCGTCACAGTCTCCAGAGTTTATTCATTAGGACATTCGATATGCTAGGCTCCACCTTGAAAATGGTTAACACATTTTAATAATATTCAAAATTCAAATGACAGAAGCAAAGTGAGTTCAAAAAGGATAGGTTTGAAAAAGTATTTTAATCTAAAATTTAAAAAATTAATTTTAATTAAAAATTAAATTTAAAATGTTTTTAAAACATTTTATTAGAACTAAATCAGTTATTTAGGACAGAGTGGGCCTTAGGAATCAAGCTCCATGGGCGCAGAAGCCAGGAGCCAATCCAGTTCCAGGACACAGGCAGACGAAGATTGAGCCAATGGCCTGATTGTTGCGGGAGGTCCTTCCACCCCTCCAACCAATAGCTGCTGTGATACCAGCCCATTGGAGCATGGTCTCTCTCCCTTTAAAAAAGCGGCTACTTCCTCTGCTATCTCTCTTCACTTCCTGCTCCACCGGAGACTAGACTCCCTTCCTGGTTGTGCAGATGGCTGTTGTCTGGGACGGTGATGTGTAAGTTTTTTTTCCCCTTTTAATAAATAACACCCTATTAATCATAACTCCAAACTGGTGTGGCATTTTCGTGATTTACGCCTTCACCTGATCCAGAGTCAGCGATCTCCACCAGATTAGGAGTGGGACTGAACCAGCTAACTAGCACAGAGTGGGTCTGAAGAAGCAAGTTCCACAGGAGCAGAAGCCAGGAGCCAATCCAGTCCCAGGAGCCAATGCAGTCCCCAGACACTGGCAGATCAGGACTGAACCAGCAACCTGATCCAGAGTCAGCAGTCTCCACCGGAACAGGTACAGGTACCTCTGAGCAAGTGAGCCAGAGTCAGAGTCCGCTGAGGGTCCAGACGTGAATCTTGGACCTTCAAGGGAATAGACCTAAGCCAGTACCCCTGTGGGTCAGGGCGTGAGTCCAGGATCTCCCCAAAACTAGGCCTGAGACCGGCCCTCTGCCAGTCTGGGCATAAATCTCGGACCTCCAAGGGAGTAGGCAGGAACCAGAGATCTCTGCTGGGCCGGGAGTGAGTCTGGGGCCTCAGATGGAGTAGGCCTAAGCCAGGACCTCTGTGGGTTCAGGCATTGGTCTGAGACATCAAAGAGAATAGGCAGGGGCTGGAGAGATGGCTCAGCGGTTAAGAGCAGTGCCTGCTCTTCCAAAGGTCCTGAGTTCAATTCCCAGCAACCACATGGTGGCTCACAACCATCTGTAATGAGGTCTGGTGCCCTCTTCTGGCCTGCAGGATACAGACAGAATATTGTATAAATAAATACTTTAAAAAAAAAAAAAAAGAGAATAGGCAGGAACCTGGAAACTCTGCAGGTCCAAGTGTGAGTCTGGTACATATGAGGAAGTAAGCCTGAGCCAGGTCCACTTCCTAAATATAACCCCAGCAACACAGACACTGAGAGAAACAATAAGTGGGACGTTCTGAAACCAAAATGCTTCTGTAAAGCAAAGGATATGGTCAACAAGACAAAACAACAGCCTACAGAATGGGAAAAGATCTTGACTAACCCCACATCAGACAGAGGTCTGAACTCCAAAATATATAAAGAACTCAAGAAATTAGTCATCAAAAGGACAAATAATCCAATAAAAAATGGAGTACAGACCTAAACAGAGAACTCTCAACAGAGGAATCTAAAATGCCTGAAAGATGCTTAAGAAAATGTTCAACATCCTTAGTTATCAGAGAAATGCAAATTAAAACAACTCTGAGATTCCATCTTACACTATAAGAATGGCCAAGATCAAAAACACTGATGACAACTTATGCTGGAAGAGGTTTTGGGTTAAAGGGAACACTTCTGTATTGCTGGTGGAAATACAAGCTGGTACAGCCCCTTTGGATGTCAGTGTGGTGATTTCTCAGAAAAATTAGGAAACAATTTTCCTCAAGACCCAGTAATACCATTTTTGGTATATATCCAAAGGATGCTCAATCGTGCACAAGAACATGTGCTCAATTATGTTCATAGCGGCATTGTTTGTCATAACCAGAACCTGGAAACAACCTAAATTCCCCCTGACCAATGAATGAATAAGGAAAATGTGGTACATTTATACAATGGAGTACTACTCAGCAGAAAAAAATAATGATATTTTGAATTTTGCAGGAAAATGGATGGAGCAAGAAAACATTATTTTGAGTGAGGCAACCCAGAAAGACAATTATCACATGTAGTCACTCATAGGCAGGTTTTAAACAAAAAGCAAAGAAAACCAGCCTACAAACCACAATCCCAGTGAACTTAGACAGCAATGAAGAGACTAAGAGAGATTTACATAGATCTAATCTACATGGTAAGTAGAAAAAGACAAGATCTCTTGCGTCAATTAGGAGCATGGGGACCTTGGAAGAGGGTTGAAGCTGGGAGGGGAGAAGAAAGGAAGGGAGCAGAGAAGAATGTAGAGCTCAATAAAAATCAATAAAAAGGGAAAAAATATTTAAGTGTATGTGTGTGAGAGAGTGTATACCACACGTGTGCCCACTGGGTCCTAGAGTTGGAGACAATTGTGAGCCACTGTTGTGGTAATGAGAACCAAACTCAAGTTCTGTTAAGAATAGTATGAGCTCTGATCCACTGAGCAATCTCTTCACTCCAAGGACATAGTCTAAGAAATAGCAGAAAAATAAACTCATGAAAAGCATGACAGGTAAAGGAATATAATCAACATGATATTTAGCTAAAGTAACATTATATTCCTTTAAAACTTGAAGAAGGACCAAATTAGAACATTGAAAGTAAATCCTCAATGAATACTAGGCTGGTTGGCCACATGCTGCACCACTTCCCTAAAGGTGGGCGAGACTCACATTTATGAGCTTGCTAAGTGATGATTCACAATTCCTAATACTCATAGGATCCATTGGTGGGATCTTGGCAATAGTTATGAGGAGACCATTATATGTGTGAGTAATAATTTGACTAATGTTCCTCAGAGACTCCAATATTTGAGCACATGGCGTCGGTTGGAAGTGCTATTTTGAAAGGTGGTGTGCTCTTTCTGGTGGAAGAACATTATGGGGCAGCTGCAAGTGATCATAGCCTCACCGCAATTTCAATTTCTGTTTGCAGTTGAAGATGTGATCTCTTAGCCTCCTGCTTCAGCTGCCTGTCACAAGCCTGTCCCCATTATTATGGACTCTTCGTCTAGAACCATAAACCCCAATACTGTCCCTTCTATCAGTTGTTTGGGGTTGTGGAGGTTTTCCACAGCCACAGTAAAGTGACTGATGCGCTGTGTCTTGTAAAAAGCTGTCCTAATCAAATATGTTCACATAGCTGCTTTCTGAGCTCTTGGGACAAACATCAGATTCTCAAACACGTTGGGATAAAGAGAAGAAATCTATTTCATACAACTAAGAAGCAAGCTAGAGAGAAAGAAAAGGAAAATATTAACCCCCCCTAGGGTGGGTAGGATCCACTCTTTACATTTCTCTTATTTTTTTTTAGCCCAGAAATCAGAGAAATAAGATGGTATAGAAAAGAAAAACTGGGAAATATTTTTGAAATAGTGAGTTGGGTAGGGATGGTCATGTGGTGGAAAAAAAGATGTACAGTCACACTTTGTTTATCCTAGGGCACGAATTCTGAGAATGCAACATTAAGTTTGTGTACACTTATGCAGATGTACCTGGTACTGCCTTCTAAACTGCTAGACTCTAGAAATTGCTGTTGGTTCTAGGTAGCCACAGACCTTCATAGCCTGCTAATGTCATGAATATTGTACATAATCATAACACAAGATTATTTGAGCACCCTAATTATCTGAATATAGGCAAGACACCCAAAATAGTAAGCCATAGAACACTCTATGGTAATTTTACAGAACCATCGCTGCAGATGAACTTGGCCACTGACCACAGCATCACTGTGGAGCTGCCTGACTGTGCACCACTGAGAGAGGAGATGGGAACACAGAGGAAGATCAGTAAGACTCCTGTGGAAACTCTCAGATGCGAACCTTCGCAAACACTGATGCTGAGAAAGAGCATTCATGTGATCCCTGGGAAATAAAGATGTGTGTTTTCTTTAAGAATAAGTAAAAACATATGTAAGAGAAATTTTCAGGCAAATGGATGGGACTAGAAAACATAATACTGAGTGAGGTAATCCAGACCCAAAAAGACAATTATCATATGTACTCACTCATAAGTGGTTTTTAAACATAAAGCAAAGAAAACCAGCCTACAATTCACAATCCCAGAGAACCTAAACAACAATGAGGATGCTAACAGAAACATTTATGGATCTAATCTACATGGGAAGTAGAAAAAGACAAGATCCCTTGAGTAAATTGGTAGCATGGGGACCATGAGAGAGGGTTGAAGGGGAGGGAGAGGCAGGAAGGGAGCAGAGAAAAATATAGAGCTCAATATAATCAATAAAAAATCAAAATAATTATTACCATGCATAGAATTCTTTGCTTTTAGGTAAACTCACATACATACTGATTTTTAAATTTCCGTTGTCTTCTCACTATTTCTATTGCTGTGACAAACACCCAACAAATCAGCTTGGAAGAAAGGAGGTTGGTTCATTTTGTGGTTCCCAATACAGGCCATCACTGCGGGAATTCGGGGCAGGCACTGAAGCAGAATCCATAAAGAGAGCAACGTACTGGCTTGCTTTATCTTCGATTGTTCAGCCTGCTTTCTTATAGAACCCAGGGCAATCTGCTAAGAGGTGGAACTACCTACTGGCTGGGTATTCCAAAATCAATTATTGATCAAGAAAATGCCTACAAGTCAATGTGTTGGAGGCACTTTCCTAACCTAGGTTCCCTATACTTAGACCATGCTCACTTGTATCGAGTTGACAGAAAACCATCCAGCACTCTCACTAATCACAAAAGGCAAGTAACTTACTTCACACATCCTGAGTCCTCTTTCCTCAGTCCTTCACCTTCATGTAACACTTTATGGGTGAACAAAAAGCTACAAGGTGAATAATTGAGTGTTCTGTAGACATAGTAGGTCTACTTTGTGATTTTAATTTAAAGAAAATAAAACAAAACAAAACAAAAATAAAAATGAAATAAAATAAAAAAAATTGCTGGAGCTATTTTCATCTTCTGGCATTTGGGCAAGTGCAGGATCTTACATACTTTATGGCACACAATAGATATTCAACAAATATCTATTCCATACAGCTGGGAAAACATGGGGGTTGTCTGGGCAGTTGTCCAAGCAGACATTATTTTAGCCCCATCTTCTCTGCCAGTGATGGACATATCACTCAGGAGACTGGGACTTCAAGTCGCCACTCCCAAATCTATAGCAAGTGTTGAAATAGTTTTCATATAGGCAAACACAACACGGCACTTGTTTTTCTTTAATCAAATGCCTGTGTCCCTCATAAGAGACCCTGACTTAATAAGTCTGGGATGGAACCTGGGAACACACAGCTTGCAGGAAGTTGGGCAGTCTGGATATGTAGCAAGGGTGGAGAGTCATCTAATTAGAAATAAATCCCTATTCCTAGGTTTGTTGATATTGAGATACCTAAGTGTGATGATGTGGTGTATAAGGGATATGTGTGGTGAGTGTGTGAGAGAGGTGTGTGGTGTGTCTGTGTGGTGCATGGCGGGATGTGTGTGGGGTGTGTGTGTGTGTTTATTTTCTTGGTTAACCTAACCCAAATAACATTTTTATTTTCCTTTTAACACCTTATGCCTCCAAAGATACAAGTAGTTAAACAAATGGAGTGAAAATAAAAGCAAATAGAAGTGTTGTACTGTGTTATCTCTGTGGTGAGCATATGCTTGGTATGTAGAAGGCTTTGGATGGGATCCATAGATGTCCTTCCTTTCAAAAAAAAAAAAATTCCTTCTTGTACAACCAAAAGGACTGGTTTGGAGTGGAGTCAGTTCCTACCATAACCACAGTCAAGGATCAGATGTGAACTAATACATGTCTAATTTTCTTACTTTTTCAGATGAGATAAACACTTAAATTTTTCATTTTGTAGGGTTTTAAATCCCTTATTTGTAAATGAAATGAGAATTATACCCAGTAAGTTTGTGGTATGGTTATTAGAAAGAGACTGATATTGTGCAAGAAATCTGTGATGGCCCCGAGGATGGTATCAGTGGTAACAGTGATAAAGATGCTAACAAGAGATTCTGACACAAAAGGCCACAAAGAGTTTGAAAACCTCTGGCTAAGTGAAGAAAAACGTTTTATAAAATTCCTGTTTGCTTGCATCAGGCTAAGAACAGTCAACAGTCGTTTGTACATCTACTGTGGATTTAGTGCTTTCTAAGGTATCAAAGGAACAGTCATTAAAACACAAAATTATTTTCAAGGTGGACAGATGCTGGTGAGGAAGACAGGCTATAATGAACAGGTAATAAAAAATAAAGAATAAAGTTATTTCATAATGATTGCTGCAAGACCTAGCTCTTTTCCAAACTGAAAATGGCTTCAAAAGTAAGTTTACAATTAAGGAACTAGGTGCTAGCATTTTAATTTTAACCTAGCAACTAGAATTTTAATTTTATCTAGACAGTAGAAATTTGACTTCAATCTAAATAACAGAATTTTAACTTTAATTTGGGTGCTAGAGTTTTAATTTTAAACTAGGTGCTAGAATTGCATTTTTAATCTATGTAGTAAAAACTTAATTTTACTAAATAGTAGTTAGAATTTTAATTTTAATCTAGATAGTAGAATTTTAATCTTAATCTAGGTGTTAAATTTTTTTGCTACTTAATAATATTTTTCATTTTTATCTTATCCAACTAACGAAGGTAGTAGTGGCATTCCCGCTACCGGGATGTAATACATTTCATTAACAACACAATCAGCAAATTCACTGACAGCAAGTATCTACGAAGATGAGAGGCTTCCCCACTCCCACTCCCACTCCCTCTGTAACTGAGAAAGGGAATTAGCAGGTTCAGAAAAGATTACTCCACTATCCCTGCTCAAGGCCTTTGACAGCTGATCACAGAGAAAAACCAACTAGCTAACCAACCCCCATTTAGCAAAAGTACATGGAAGGTGTTTTTGTTTAATTTACAAAAATTTTAGCTTCACAGTTTTTTGGGAGCCATTAGCTGTGCTTGGCTGTGAGTTGATAGTGTAGTTCATTGGAAGTAACAAGCCTACCTTCCCACTTCCTTCAGGAGACATCCCAGCACTGACTTAAAAACACACATGAAATATGTTAAGTAACTCTAGTAATCAGAGCAAAAGAGCTGTCACAGCGTCTGAATCATGATAGATTCAAACTACTAAGGATCTTCTTGAATATTAAGGAAGTGAAAAAATTGACATATCTTTGCCATATTAACCGTGAACACATGACATATTAGAAAACAAACCATAATCAAGGGTTATTCATCATTTTTCTTGTAATTATTATTTTTTTTTTTAGTTTGTATCCACAATCACTGAGAACCAAATAGATACTCAGGGATAAACTGTCTAACAGTGAAATATGAGCTATATTCTCCAAGGGACATAATTCAACCTAGAAAACGCTAAGCCAGTAAAGAAGTCTCTGAGAACTTAAAAGAGAAATTTGATTGTTTTAAATCTTATCTTTATTAGTTAAAGTATTCTACAGAGCTTGTAAGGTTGGAGCACATGAATTTGGGGCTTCTCAAGGGCTCACAAACAGGAACACATCTGGTTCCTTCTCAAACCAGTAAGAGTCCTTGGGGAAAATATTGACAAGTATGTAATGTTTTCATAATTAAACATTGCTATATTCTCACCAGTAATAAAATTCAGGAAGATTTTTATATAACAGTAATAAAATGGATGCATTCTAGTTTCCATTTCTATTGAAGTCCTATCAACAGGTTTTAAATCTCCACATCTTAACTGGTTAGTTTTAACGCCAATCTGACACACTTGGGAAGAGGGAGTCTCAACTGAAAAAAGTGACTCCATCAGATCAGCCTGGGGTCATGTTCCGGTAAATTTCTCTTGGTTTTCAATTGATGGAGGAGCCCTCTGTGGACAGAACCATCTCTAAAAAGGTAGTCTTAGCTGTATAAAAAGCCAAAATATGAGCCGTAATGCAACCCAGTAAGCAGAGTTCCATGATGGTCTCTCCACTGTTGCCTCCATGTTCCTGCCTTGACTTACTTGAGTCATGCACTGTATCCCATAAACCAAATAAACCCTTTTGTCCCCTAAGTTGGTTTTGTTTGGCATATTAGTACAACAACAGTAACTAAAATGGGCAGGAAGACAAGAATTAACACAACATATGCAAATGAGCTAAGCAAAATCCTCTTTTCAGGGCTGAAGTGCTGGCTCAGCTAGTATGAGCACTGGCTGCTTTTCCAACAGACCCAGTTTTAATTCTCAGCACCCACATGGCAGCTCACAGCTGTATGTAACTCCAATTCTAGACAATCTAACACCCACATATAGACATATATGCAGGCAAAATACCTACTCACATAAACTTTTTTAAATCATTAAAAATATAAAAAGAACCCAGTTTTCATAGCCTTAACCTTTCATTGACACCAATTTTCTGAAAGGGGGGGGGATGAGGATTTAAAGACAGGATTTTTAAGAGAGAGATGGGACTTAATTCTTATCTCGAGCCATCTAGAATGTCTTCAGCAAAACACTTGAAAAATATCCTCTGGGAACTTTTGGAAACAATTGTGAAAATCAGGACTATGGTCACCTTGCTGCCCACAAGAAACACAGTAATAATGTAAAGAAATACTGTGTCAGGAAGGTCCTCTCTCTTTGATGTTTTTAGAAAAGCCGGAGATGCAGTCTGGATGTCCTGAGGATTGTGTTCTAGTTATCTTTCTGTTATCATGATAAAACACTCTTACCAATAGTGACTTAAGAGAACTAAAGAGGTGTGAGAAGCAAAGGAAGTCTTGAGTGGATGTGTAAAGAGCAGATGAAGTCCTAAGTGAATGATATAGTTTAACATGGGCAAGGTCTTGTGAAGGACCAATGCCTTAGACCCATGAAAACCTATCCAGGCCTTCCCTTGTGGTAAGACTCAGAGGGATGGCAAATGTTCACAGTGTGTGCAAGTACAAGTGTTTACAAATGATTGACCAGTATGTGCAAAACCACCGCCTTTTCCCTGATGGTTGCAAACCAAGACTGGCCCCTACAGCTAATCCCTCCTCACTGTGCTTCAGACAATACATGTACCGAGTTTCTCAGAGTACAATCCACCTGACCCTAGCTTTTCTGTATGTCTGTGTGTCTGTTCTTTCTTCATTCCCTCACTACCCCAGTTAGGTTTCCAGAACCAATCCATGCAGGATGGGGCAAAAAGATTTACTTGAATTAACATTTCCAGGTCACATCCACCATTGAGTTTTCAGGGCAGAAATATAAAAGCAGGAACTAAAGCAGAAACCAGGGAGAACACCACTTCTTGGCTTGTTCACTAGTTCTTCTCAGCTATCTTGTTCAGTGTAACCTACCTGTGTATGGGTGGCACCATTCACAGTGGGATGGGTCCTTCTACAGTAATTCATATCAAGACAATTCTCCACAGACATACTCATCTAGGCAGTTCTTCAATCATAGCTAACCTCTCAGATGACTTTTCAACTGTGTCAAGTTGACAATTAAGGCTGACTAGGATAGTGTGAAAAGGGTCATAAACTAAACATGAATATGATCATCCAAATCAAGGGAACAAGATAAGTAATAAATGTCATGGAGGTGGGGGGTGGGGGTGTGATGTGAGTGGTTGTATTTCTCTGTATCTGTGTCTCTCTGTGTGCTCTTGTGAAGGATAAAGTCTTAAGAACCTAAGAAAATACTCAATGTGGAATCACTTTTCATGACCACAAAGACAATGCCATACTTCAAAGACATAACAATGAGATGGTACCCAGCAGTGGTCGAGTAGAATGACCCTTGTCATTTTATGAGGAATGAATGCCAATGACATCTTAAATCAGTGCACTTCGACTAAGAACATCTTTGCCCCATTGCTTTCCTCCTGCGTCGCAGATATAACTGAAGCTCTATAATATTTAGTTGATAATGTCACTTTAGTGATCCAGGACAGCCTGACCACTTGAAAAGCAGAAACAAACAGAAAGCACTACACTATTTGGCACTGAGTCTCTATTAACTAACTCAGTTTCCTTTTTAAAACTATAGAAATTAAAAGATTTTCTATTACCAGTCATTAACCAGAAACGCTATGGAACTGGACCTAGAGTTCACCTAAATACAAGGAAGGAACCATTTCATAAAAACGAGTTTGGAAAACTTTGGTTTTCCTTCAGTTATATAATGTTGAGGAAATAGGTCTGATGTTTGTACATTACTTTTCAATAACAAACTAATTCATCAAAGGAAAGTTGAGCAAAACGCTGTGTAAAGAAGAGGGATAAAGAAGTACAAAGAGGCAAAGGTGTGTGCTAGGCCCCTCGGGTGTTGATGGATGCTTTAAAAGCAACTGTGAGATATTAGAAACCCTTTGATTTCATAATTGTACTTAATTGTTTTGTTTTCATTTGGGAACTAAGAATTGAGGAGGTCCAGGCATTTCCCAGAAGAACTTGTTAATGAGCTTCTTCTTTGAACAGTGGCAGAAAGCTAGGACTTTCCACCTGTCCTGTTGGAGAACCATCGCCATGAGGCTGGGACAGTGCTCAAGCACACACACCATCATCCTACCAGGTAAGCTACACACGTATGCTTTGGTCTGTTGGCTCCTTAGGCTGTTTGCATATTGGAAACCAAGCCCTCTTAACCCTCTATAGCTGCAATTCCTTGCAACCTATTGCATACAGATAATAAGTGCCAACAGGGAGTTAAGAAGAATGAGAAGACTCTTACCCCGCAATAAAGGGGAATGAACTATATATCCACTTGTAGGAATCTGAAGATTGATAGTGGATTAAAGTAGCTACCTCAAAAGCATTTATCACATATGACTGTGCCATCACAAAGTTACACAGGGAACACAGACTAGTAACTGTCATGGATTTAAAAAGGAGTTGACTTCAGCTATAAAAGAATAGGACAAGAGCTCTATGTGGGGAAAGGTTCCATTGCTTGACTGTGGTAGCCATTCTAAGAATATACACACAGAATACTATGGTATCAAACTAAATACATCTACACAAATATATGTGTATAGAATTAATTAAAATGAATATGCAAATAAATTATTTCAATAGATTTCTGCTTATAGCTTTATAGTTTTCTAGAATATGCAAATAAATTATCTCAATAGTTTTCGACCACCTAGGGAAATAGGATGAGGAAAATATGGCAACTCTATAATTTCTGATAAATGCACATGATCTTACAAGCATATAAAAGTAGATGTTAGAACCTGGGTACTTGTACCTTTCATGCCTTGAGCGTTTCATCAGTGGGAGCTTACTGATTACTATGACCCATGAAAGTAACAGTGCAGGAATGCCTCATAGTGACAGAAGGGTAGAATTGTACTCCTCAGTATATTGTATTTCATAAAAAAAAACAACAATGTGCTCCATTGCCCATGAATTTGTTTAAGTGAAACTTTTACATTTCCATATCTAACCCTTTCTGACAACATTATAATATGATTTTTAATAACACAGGCCTAGGCCAGTCAGAACAGGAAAGAGACCTACCGGCACTCAGAACCCTCCAACTCCCTCAGTTCTAAGCCCAAAGACCCCAGGCGCTAACACCACCCCCACTTATCTACAAGCTACCCTTCCCTACTTCCATGCACACACCTCTACACCAGCAACATCCACTGCTCAGGAGCAGGACATGCTAGCCAGGACAAGTAAGCCACCTGCCACTAGAACCATCCCACTATCTCAGTTCAGAGCCCCAAAGATCCAAGCCTCTGATACCTTGCCACCCACTCCTACCTCCACTTATCACCCACCTGTCCCTGCTGCTGTGCCTTCACCCCTGCATGGACAGATATCCACAGCTCAGGTGTAGTCACAACAGTCACAAGAACAAAGATCCCCTGCTAGACCAAAGGCCAGGCTACTACCAGAAGTCCAGCCCCCAACTCTGATGGAGACGACCTGCTGGACCAGAAGTCATGTTTTCCACCAAAAAATAAAGACCTCAAAGACCAAAAGGTCAAGGAGGAAAGAGAAAACAAAGAAAAGAACCAAACACAAATTCAGAAATTGGCTTCTAGACCTATATTCATCCCAAATGCAGATGACTAGATGCCTCCTGGTTATGGGAAGTAGACAAGATTGCCGGGCAAAAATTGGGATCTTCGGGGTGGGGTGGGTGGGGGGTAAGGGGAGATGGGAAGAGAAAAGTGAGAAGGGGAGGTTGGGGGGAACTTGGGGAAACGGGATGATTGGGATAAAGGAAGGTAGGATAGGGGAGCAGGGAAGCACATACCTTAATTAAGGGAGTCATCTTAGGGTTGGCAAGAGACTTGAGCTAGAGGGGCTTCCAGGTGCTCAGGGCGATGTCCCCAGTTAGTTCCTGGGGCAGCTGAGGATAGGGAACCTGAAATGACCCTATCCTATAGCCATACTGATTAATATCTTGCATATCACCATAGAACCTTCATCTGGTGATGGATGGAGATAGAGACAGAGACCCACACTGGAGCACCGGACTGAGCTCCCAATGTCCCAAGGAGGAGCAGAAGGAGGGAGAATATGAGCAATGATGTCAGGACCACGAGGGGTGCACCCACCCACGGAGACAGTGGGGCTGATCTATTGGGAGTTCACCAAGGCCAGCTGGACTGTGACTGAAAAAGCATGGGATAAGACCGGACTCTCTGAATATGGCGGACAATGAGAGCTGCTGAGAAGCCAAGGACAATGGCACTGGGTTTTGATCCTACTTCATGTTCTGGCTTTGTGGGAGCCTAGCCAGTTTGGATGTCCACCTTCCTAGACCAGGATGGAGCGGGGAGGACTTTGGACTTTCCACAGGGCAGGGAACCCTGACTGCCCCTCAGACTGGAGAGGGAGGAGGAAAGGAGTGGGGGGGAGGGGGAGAGGGGGGGGAGGAGGGAGTAGGGAAAAGGGAGATGGGGAGGGAAATGGGAGGCGGGGAAGAGGCGGAAATTTTTTTCACTAAAAAATTATATTACAAAAAAAATTAAATTCCCAGATGCACAGCCAAAAAAAAAAAAAAAAAAAAAAAAAACGAACACAATCAACAACAGTCAGAGTACCAAAAGAACCCAGGTATCCTATTACAGCAATCCTGGAATAGTCAGACACAGATGAAGCACAAGAAAACAACCTTAAAACCAACTTTATGGAGATTATAGAAGTCCTTAGATAGAAAATGAATAACATTTTAAGGTAGTCTGGGAAAACACAAACAATTGGAGCAAATTAATAAATTGCTTTAAAATAAATCCAGGAAAACCCAAATAAAAATAATGGGAACAAATGAATAAATCCCTTAAAGAAAGCTAAGAAAAAAAAATGAACAGGCGAAAGAAATGAATAAAACTATTCATGGCCTGAAAACAGTAACAGAAGCAATATGGAAAACCCAAAATGAGGGAATTCTAGAGCTGGGAATCCTAGGTCAGCAAACAGTAGCTACAAATACTCTACCCATGAAAACACAGGAAATAAATAATCTCACACCAGAAAAACCCTAAGAAGGGAAACTCATATATACACTACCACCATTACCAACACCTACAACAAAATAATAAGAATCAACAATCATTAGTCATTAATATCTTTCAATATCAATGCACTCATTTCCACCAATAAAAAAATTGGAAAAAGAGAATAGTAGGGAGTATAATTCAAACTACACTTGAATTTTGAGGAAAGAACTTTTCTATTTGTGCTCATGTTACCTGTCCCAACTGTAGAATTATTTAATGAATTTAGTATATAAAAATGAACAAAAATTAAAAAAGAAAGAAAAGGCTAACAGAATGGACTTGAAAACAAGATCCATTTTTTTTGTCTGCATACAAGAAACATTCCTCAACATCAAAGACAGGCATCAACTCAAAGTAAAGAGTTAGTAAAGATTTTCGAAGCAAATGAACACAAGAAACAAATTGGTACAGCCATTCTAATATCTAACAAAATAGACATCCAACCAAAGTTAATCAACAGATAAGAAGGATACTTCATACTCATCAACGGAAAAATCCAATTCTGATGTCTCAATTCTGAGCATCTATACCGCAAATGTAGGGGCACCCACATTTGTAAGCGATACATTACTAAAGCACTAAATGCATATCAAATCCCATAAAGTAAGTAACTCTGTGAGACTTTAAAAACCCACTTTCACCAATGGACAGGTCATCGAGACAAAAACTAAACAGAGAAATAATAAAACTAACAAATTGGAGTCACATGAAACTGAGAAGATTCTGAAAGGCAAAGAACACTGTCAATAGTACAAAATGGCAGCCTACTGAATGGGAAAAGATTTTCACCAACTCCAACATATGACAGAAGGCTAATTTACCAAATAAATAAAGAGCTTAAAAAACTAGAAACCAAAAAACAATTAAAAATGGGTATAGACCTCAACAGAATCATCAACGGAAAAATTTTAAATGGTTGAGAAGCACTTAAAGAACTGTTCAACATCCTTAGCCATCAGGGAAATGCAAATTAAAACTAAATTGAGATTCCATTTTACATCTGTCAGAATGGCTAATAACAATAACACAAGTGACAACTCATACTGCCAAGGATGTGGAACGAAGGTAGCACTTCTCCATTGCCAGTGGGAATGCCAACTTATATAGACACTATGGAAATCAATATAGCGGTTTCTCAGAAAATTTTAAATAAATCTACCTGAAGCATTAGCTGTAAAGTGAAGGGTTATAATACTATAATCCACAGACAGAGAGAGGCTAAGTAACAAGGAGGGTTCAATCTCCCAGGGCAGGGGACATAAAGAGATATTGTGGTGAGTGTGGATAGGAACAGAAGGGACCAGGTGGGGGGGGGAGATAATAGATGAAGAGAGCACTGGGAGAGACAAATGGAATTGATGGGAATCTAAGGAATGAGCTAGAAACCTCATGCCATGGAAACTCCCAGGAATCTATGAGGGAACCCCTATCTATGATTTCTAATAAGGGAGGATATAGAGCCTGCTCTGGCCATTTCCTATAACAGGATTTTCAGTGGAGGGTTTTGAACACCAATGCAGCCTTTCGAACTAACATATAACATGCCTACAAGATGTGCTGTGTGGTAAAGGTGGCACAGATTGGGGGAGTGACCAACCAATGACTGGTCCAGTTTGAGACCCATGACACAAGGGTCAAGAACCAGAGGATGGATAGCTCAAGACCAAAAATAGAATCAAATCAGAATGAAAACAAACAAACAAACAAACAAACAAAAAAACTAACAGAAAAATTCAGGCCTAGCAAGGAGGACAAGTTACTGCAATTCTGCCTGTCATGTACCTGTTCGGTAACTGTAAACCAATTAATTTGAGATCTTAATCTGTAGAATGGCAATAAATATAAGAATATACAATAGAATAGTGGTTCTCAACCTGTGGGTCATGCCCCAAACAGGGATTGTGTATCAGATATCCTGAATATCAGATATTTT
Source organism: Alexandromys fortis (assembly GCF_014885135.2). NCBI lineage: Eukaryota > Metazoa > Chordata > Mammalia > Rodentia > Cricetidae > Alexandromys > Alexandromys fortis. The sequence goes on along the minus strand of NW_026068037.1, from coordinate 4,085,741 downwards.
CATTACAATTCATAAAATAGCAAATTACAGTTATGAATTAGCAACAAAAGTAATTTTATTGCTGGGGGTCACAAAAATATGAGGAAGTATATTAAAGGTTCTCAGCATTAGGAAGGTTGAGAACCAATGCAACAGAGTGAATCAGTCTTGCCCAGCTCATATTGCTATGGAGAACAAACAAAAAAGACACAGCAGAGAATATTCAGGATTATTATACACATGAGCTGCAATATCTGAGATGCAGGAGCCAGATACCCCTCTGGCCACTTGCCACTAACACGGTGGCCCCGCTGTTGGCGTTCCTTCAGCAGACACACAACCTTAGGGAACTGGGTCTGTGATCCGTGCTCTTGCTACCCTGTGCCAACTTGCCTTGATGACTTGAAGGGTATCATTTGGCAACCCAGGCTGCTGTGGAATGTTATTATAAAATAAACAAATGTGGGTGAAAACCCAACATGTAGCACTGGATTCAAATTTCAATTCTTTTTTAAGAATTTGTGTGTGTGTTTGTGTGTGCATGCGTGAGTGTATGTGTGCATGCATACACACATCCATATAAAAGTCAAAAGACAAATTCACATGGGAGGGATGTGAATTCCATGGTACCAAGAAAATGTTTGGTATTTTACAATGTAAGAATTCAATTACAGCCAGATAGTGGTGGTACATACCTTTAATACCAGCACTCAGAAGGCAGAGACAGGCAGATCTCTGTGAGTTCAAGACTGGACTTCTCTACAGAGTGAGTTCCAGGACAGACACAGCTAAAGAGAGAAATCCTTTAAAAAAAAGGGGGGGGGAGGGTAGGAAGGGACAGATGGACAGATGGAAGGAGAAAGGGAAAGAAGGAAGGAAGATCCAGTAGCACAAAGAAACAATATTTAAGAGAAATTTTATGTAAATGCTAAATAGTAGCTTCAAATACGCCATCTTATATGGAAGAGGACAACTTCTTGATGGAGATGTTAGTATTGCACATACAGAGGTGAGCACCAGGTCTTATCTAATCGACTCCCTAAAACTGAGAAGCATGGGCTTGTCAAAGGAGTTTTGGGAGCATTGTTTCCAGAGAATGGAGGTGGTTCTTAACCCAAGGAGCTGTATCTTACCCAAGGGAGTCTAAGTTACAACACGAAAGCTCTGTCTTAAGGACCTTAACTCCCTTCCACCAGTCACAGACTCACAACAGAAATATTTACCTATGTGTTAAAGTTTAAAGTACTTTATCTAACTTTATCTTCTTTCCAAGGAAAGAATAACCCTAGTTACAAATTTGAGAAGAGTCCACTGGTGAAGCTGGGTCCTCAGCATGTTGACAACAGCTGAGACTCCTACATAGACCCTTCTCTCTAGAAAATCAAATAAATGGGCAAGACTGTTAATGCTCTGGTCTCCAGTTCCTTTAGTTTAATAGCTGAAACAGGAAGCTGATTTGCACTGACAAGGACAACAAAGATGTCTGTCCAGAAGACCTACTAGAACAAAAGAAACCCTGGAGGAACAAAACCAAGAGTGCTTTGGATTACACACATTTGAGACCAAGAGAACCAAGCTTGCCCATTTCATCCTTAAACTCACTGCGGAGAAAAGTGAGATGGCTTTTGCTAAGAATGTCCTCTGGACACAGGAGAGTCGATTTTCCACTCATAAAAGAAAACTGAAAATAGGTAGAAAATTTCCCTTTATAAGACTCTTACAAGGTATAAATACTAATGATGTCACTATAAAGTTATGAGAATAAGAATATCTTCATTGGGAGATTGACTTCATAATAAAAAAATCACAAGGATATACTAAAGTCATCAGCAAATTCTAAGCATCCAATCTCAAAGAAAATGGACTTCTTTTAATGGGCATTCGATTTTCTTTGATGAACAAAGCTGCTGTCAACAATGAATGCGTTTTTACGTCCAAATGTGAGTCAGTCTTAAATACAATTTAAAGCAGTTTTTCAGTGACAAGTACCTAAAGCATAACCTGTAGAAGGAAGGGAAATGGGATATGACTGAGGAATGGCTAAAATTGAAGAATCAATCTTTTCTTGGAAAAGGTAGAATCTAAAAATGACAGCACAGAGCCCCCAGTGTTTACATATGCTGCACACAGATATAGTACTAGGATGACACTACAGACAGGTCACAGGCTCGTGAAATGTGTAGAATTCTAAGCTTGAATTTTGTCAGCGTTAACTGAAAAAGGAGTTGATTTCTAGGCCTTGGGTTGTGGTCAGAGTAGACAGATAGGAACCTGCTTAACATCCATGTAGACACACAATAAGCAAGCTTATTTTGGACCTACCCTACAGGATCATTTCATAACTAATGTAATCAAAGAAGGCTAGGTATAAGAAGGCTAGTTAACTATTGAAGACAAATAAAAATGTTTAAATTCTGATTTTGGCTTTCAAGGAACGTCAAGTTCTTTCACTTAATTGGTAGATATAAAACTGTGTTGCAAATCCAAGAAGTGGGATAAGTTTTGGGCTTCCCAGAGTTCATAGGTGGATGCTGAAAACTATGAAAGCCTAGAAGAGCTTATTAGAGAGATGAGCAGGTGCTTTTAAAGGAGAAGAAGGCCATTGAGTGCTCTGGGAGCCTCTTAGAGGCAACTTTTAGGATGGGGTTTGATGTTTACAGAGCATCTCATGTTATAAGCCAAGGTCTGAGTGAGCAGAGTGCTCTGGGGTAAGCCTGTTGGCAACCTGGGGAGGTGTGATTTGAATGGTGATACAGCATCATCTCCAACTCTAGAAATACTGAGATCTTTGGGTGTCACACAAGAGGTAGTAGTAAGCTAATGGACAGCCATAAGCAAGTGCTGCCAAATAAATGATCGTCTTACACCTAATAGAAGTCACTTTGGGTATAAGGAAAACTGACAGGACAGGAGTGGGAGAAGACACTGCTGGCCATGGAGTCTAGTTAGAGTGAGTTCGCGATTGTGAAGATGAGAAAGGAAATCAATGCATGAGCAATGAGGAGTGACAGGACATGAGGGGCCAAATTGTGGCATTTCAGTAGCAAAATATAAAAGAACTTGTAAACCAATTACATATGTGGGCAGTGAAGGCTAACTTAACTCTCTAAACTGGAATTGGGAGGATGGTATTTCTAAATAGGGCCAGAATACAAAACAAGACAAATATGTTTGGTGAGCTAGAAAAGATTATTAGTTTTTCTGAGAACAAGTGAATTTTAAAGGGCTTAAAGGATACAGATAGCTGCATTAACAGCCACAGAAGAATGCAAGCTCTCTCTACCACAGAATTTACAAGCTCAGAACTATAAGTGTTGAAATTACTGAGAAAACTCTTCAGCTCTTTCAGTTGCTAAATTTGAACAATGCCATAGGCAAAACTGGCCTTACCTATTTTGTTTCTATGCTTTACTAGACTAAAATGGAAGTTGTCAGTAAATGCACACTGAGGGTGAATGGCACCATGTGAGGAAGTTGTGACGCTGTGCCTTTTTTACTGTAGACTTTGTCCAGCAGGATCCGGAAACTGAATGCCAGCACACCTGCCATCAGAGTTACCAGGACCTTTTTCCTTCACCATAGGCAAAATTCTATAGTAGAACACAGGAGTGAACTACACTGGAGAATAGTCAGGTCTGCAACCAGAAATCAACATTTCTTTCTCCTAACATTAAGTTAATTCCCTGGGGGGAGAACTCAGGCATTTCCTTCAGAAAATGAACATAGGAGTCTGTGGGCCCATAGCCAGGCAGAGAGGTATTCTTAGGTTCTGACAGGGAATACTGGAAATAAAGATGTTCCACAACTGATTTATCTGGTTTTCATCATCCAGCCTCTTATTGCTCCCTCTTATTCTTGATGGTTGTATGTATTTTCCTTGAAAACCTATATAAACATCAGTGGCACATGTTTCAGAAATTGGAAAAATCAAGAGAACATCTTTGGCTGTTTGGATGCATAAGCATTTCTATTTGGGTCTCTTAGCCTGTTCTGACCTAAATTATAACAGTTTGTGTATATCTCTTTTCGTCCCCTTTAAGAAAAGACAAGCTTAAGGAACTAACTGGGGACATCGACTTGGGCACCTGGGAGCCACTCTAGGTCCAAGTCTATTGCCAACCCTAAGGTGGCTCCCTTAATTAAGATATGTGCTTACCTGCTCCCCTATCCAACCTTCCTTTATCCCAATCATCCTGTTTCCCCAAGTTCCCCCCATCCTCCCTTTCTCACTTTTCTCTCCCCATCTCCCCTTACCCCCATCCTACCCCACCGCCAAGATCCCAATTTTTTGCCTGACAATTTTGTCTACTTCCCATAGCCAGGAGGATAACTATATGTTTTTCTTTGGGTTCACCTTCTTATTTAGTTTCTTTAGGATCACAAATTATAGACTCCGTGACCTTTATTTATGGCTAGAAACCAATTATGAGTGAGTACATCCCATGTTCTTCTTTTTGGGTCTGGGTTACCTCACTCAGGATAGGATAGGGAACCTAAAATGACCCTATCCTATAGCAATACTGACGAATATCTTGCATATCACCATAGAACCTTCATCTGGCGATGGATGGAGATAGAGACAGAGACCCACACTGGAGCACCGGACTGAGCTCCCAAAGTCCCAATGAGGAGCAGAAAGAGGTAGAATATGAGCAAGGAAGTCAGGACCACGAGGGGTGCACCCACCCACTGAGACAGTGGGGCTTATCTATTGTGAGCTCACCAAGGCCAGCTGGACTGTGACTGAAAAATCTTGGGATAAAACCGGACTCTCTGAATATGGCTTACAATGAGGTCTGTTGAGAAGCCAATGATAATGTCACTGGGTTTTGATCCTACTTCATGTTCTGGCTTTGTGGGAGCCTAGCCAGTTTGGATGTTCACCTTCCTAGACATGGACGGAGGGGGGGGAGAGACCTTGGACTTTCCACAGGGCAGGGAACCCTGACTGCTCTTTAGACTGGAGAGGGAGAGGGAGAGGGAGAGGAAGAGGGAGAGGGAGAGGAGGGGGGAGGGGGAGAAGGGCGGGAGGAGGGAGAAAGAAATGGGAGGCTGGGAGGAGGCAGAAACTTTTTTTTTCTCAATAAAAAATTAAAAAAAAAGACAAGCTTGATTTATCCCAGTGCTTTGCTTATAGATAATGTCCATTAAGCATCATTAGAAAGGCGAGGCAAGGGATGAGGTACTCCTTTGTCCATGGAGAATATGCTCTTCTCAGAAGTATGTCAAGTCTAGGATATCTCAGAAACAGGCAACCTCTGACCTCCTCCACACTCACGGACAGGCCTTTTGTTCTCTGCTAAGCTCATTGACAAGGTGTCCCTGCCTGTAGCTGTTGGCCTGAAAGTGAAGCCAAATACAAAACCTAAAAGAAGTGTGAGCATAATGCTACTCTCAACCTAATATAT